>NW_020955467.1:0-70730 GCF_003031625.1 Empidonax traillii | reverse complement strand
CAGCAAGCCCTCTGCAAGAAGCTTTAACCTGTCTCCAAAAGGCAATAAATGAAAGGTTCAGCTCTTAAAATTGGAGGTCAGTTACATACTTAATGATGAAGCATATCTTTAAATCTATTTCTACTATTATTATCCTAGCAAAAAATTAATTAACCAGGTCAGGGAGGCTATGAAGGCTAATGTGGAATGTAATTATTCCTGATCTTTAGACATGTACTTCACATAAAGAGATAGTCCTTATTCAGCTCACCAGGTACCTCAATTGTCAGTAGTTAATCATAGATAAGAAGAGAGACTCATTGGCTCTGTCTCTTAAGTTTTACTGATGATTCAAATGATTCCTATTCAAAGACAGTTTAAATAGTTGTAATTTTATGTTACTAATCTTTTGTCTGTTTACTATCACAGTAATCATGTTCACTCTACTTGACTGAAACAGAAAATGTAAGAACATTAATTTGAAAGTAGAACAGCATGAATGTATAGATTAAAACTAGAAAAAATTACTATTAGGAATAATTTCTAGTGGCGGAATTAAAACAGAATACTTATGAGAGCAGAGAAAACCAGTTTCACTATGCAAAGAAAATCGTACTGATTCAAACAGAAAACTAAATGCTCTGCAATGGCATTGAGCACAGTACAGAGGAATAAGGTATGGACAAAAGTAGCTTGGATAGTCTGTCAAAGTAGTACTCATCACAAGTTTTTGCAGAAAAGTTCAACAACCACTGTCCTTTTTAAAGATTTCAGCCACAATCTACGACTTGCCCTAATGAAACCTGCCCACCACAGGAGGGAAGCCCTCAGACTTTCATCCCTTAACTCCACATACCTCCCCATTCCCAGAGGGAAAACCTGGAGCAACACATTCCAAGCAACAGTAGGATCCACCTCCCTTGCTCAGGTGGGCATGACAGGGCTCAGCAGCAGTCCCCAAGCCTCGTTCTGTAAGGACTGAATTCCAGTAATGAGGCACAGGGATTTCAGGCCCTCAAGAAATTTTTGGAACCGTCCAAGAAATGCAAGTCTTCCCGTGTCCCAGTGTAGTCTTATCTTCATCACGTACCACCAAATCCCTCCTTTAACCAGCTTTTTCATTTATTCCTAGAGATTATTGCTTTCATTGCACAGGCACATTGAAATAGTCTTATTTCACCCCCTCTACTTTAGGAATGCATATTTTTTATTAAAAAAAAACCAAACAGGTCTTTTAAAAAATCTTAATCAACCTGGAGACTGATCTGTGAGCTCTCATTTGTCCCACAAGTTGCTTCTCAGCTTTAATTTGCACTGAAAGCAATGATTTCTCTGCACAGCTCTGTGGAAAGAAGAACTTAATTTGCCATACTAGATTTCCTCCCATCTCTGTGGACTCCTCTGTAGAAGAGTGTTTATGAACATTATGAACATTTGAGCTAAAAAGTAATAATACACAGCATTTATTTGAAAATTTTCATTTAAGATTCTCAAAACATTACACTTGAATTGAGGAAAAGGAAATAAATTTGCAAAATTTCAGATAATCAGAGACAGGACTGAGGACAAGTCCAGATTCTCACTCCCTTTAGCCAACAGGCAAAACTGCTTTTCCCAACATGCACACCCTGAAAAAAACATTAGCTTCACTTAGAAAACATGAGATGATTATGCAAAACATTTAATGACCTCTGTACTCTTAAATATCTGGGCTGTTCTCAGACACTAAGCCTAGCTAATGCCCTCTTTGCTCACAGATTGCTGAAAAAGTTTTGGATGTATAACAAGTCTGGAGTAAGGCGCTCCAATAAATGGTCTTAAAACTGAAATAAAACAAAACAAAAAATTCCTCCCCCAATTAAAAGAAATAAGGTTGTGAAATTATTAAATAAATAATAATGTACAGCACAATATAAATAATAAATACCAAATAATGAAAATTCTTAGTAAATTAAACCAGTAGCTGTCCAGGAAAATATGCGTTTTACTTAACATGGATTATTTTTTTTTAAATGTGGTTGACAAAAATCTTCTAAGCTCTATTTAAAGTAATTTCTAATTGTTTAAATGGTTAAATAAACTGGATACACATATTTACAGAGACTATTGTTTAAGAATGAACTCTGTACCTCAGAAGATGACAGTGATACACCGTGTTCTCATGATGAAAACATTGCATCAGCAATGCCCCTCTCCTGCCTCCTGAAGAACATACTGTTCTTGCTTCAAGTAGCTGTGCCATGAATAGGCCCATGCCCAGATGGAACTGGCACCTGTGCTACCCATATTTTGTAATCTCTTCAAAACAGGAGTGTCAGGGAGCAACACTATTGTATTCTCAAGCACCGAAAGTACAGATAAGAACCCACATCAGTCTATGAGGGTAATCACTCTTTCTTGAAAATCGTTACTTCAAGAGTGTCTTTAACTAAACCTTCTAAATAAAATCAAGTTATTGGGGACAGTTACAAATTCTACCAAGCCCAAAATCGAAACTAAGAATGTAAAAATATAATATAAATTTTTCTTCCCCCTCAAGCCTCAGTGTATGGTTCACCTCATCTCTACACTGAAGGCATCGGCATAAGTATCCTTCATAGTTAATAGAGAGAAACAGCCATTTTAGGGAACAGTTTATCTGATATATTTTAAATATCTACTTTAGGACAAGGCTAATTGCATCCTAAAACCTTTCAGTTTGCTTCTCTTTGCTCACTATAAGCACAATTTGGCTAATTAATTGAGACAGAGTTTGTACTGCAATTACTTATTTTTGATACAATTAATGCCACCCAGAGTCACCAGCATGACTTCAGAATTTTTACTGAGGCTTCTTGGGAAGATGGTGGAAGGGGACCTTGGAAAACCAGCACATCACTGCTTCTCTCACCTGCCTCTTGGTGAGAGAAGTACCTGCATCCCAGCTATAGCCCTTGAGGAACCACACAACCTCAAACTGCAACACTCATAACCAATTCTACAGCAGAAAACTTATGTTGCAGAGGCAACTTAGCAACTAACTTCTCTCTCAAGCAACTTCTAGCACCAAATCTGCCACAAAACTAAGAAAGAACAAATAAACAAAGCAGAACCACTTGGCTGACAAGCAAATGGACTCTGTAAGCTGGTGTTTAGCCTGGAAGAAAATCTCCCAAGAAACTTTCTTTTAGTCATCTCCCCATAAGACGAATGCATGTTTGAGATGGAATCTGCCCAACAGCTGGGAGAAGAGACAGTCCTCACTGCCTCAAATACACTGATTAGACTCATGTAACTATACAGATCATTGACAAATAAAGAGGCCAAACTGCTGAGAAGCCATGGCATAATACCTTATATTGGCAAGAATTTTAAAACAAATACAGGGAAGGATCACCAAGAAATAACTTTGCTCACACGAACAGAACAAACATTGAAACACTTCTTCACTTATACATCTAGGAAAGGATGGGAAGGAAAACTTATGGAGGCTTCAGCACTGTGTAAGAGGTACGTTGGAAGTGAATGAGAAAATGAACACATAAACTATTCCAAAATAAACTTGCTACCTATTCTAAGACCACATTTCCCTGGAGACAGTGGAAGGGTAAAGGTACTGGAAAGTATTGACTGAACCGAAACATGAAGTACCTTTGAACTTTTTACTGCAGAGCACTTACTCCCCAGTAAAACATACCCACATTCTCCAAACAGAAACAAAAATCACCTCGTCATTACTCCTCTTTCTGGGTCCTAATTTTTAAACGAATTTTAAAATAGAAATTTCTCATGTAAATAACTCTTCAATTTTGTAGACTCAGCTAGGTTTCAGTCTTAGTTTTTATGCCAAGTAAAGATTTTTTTTTCACATTACTCTCTGTTTTCTAAAGCCAGACTTGCAAATAACACATAGAGAAGATGGTGTACTTTTTCCTCAGTATTCTAATAGGCAACAACAATAATGGTACTTTAAAATTCAATTGTGTCTCTCATATGAGGTATCAACACATTTATATTTGCTAAATAAACTCCTTAAAAGTGCAACTTAAACTGTATTGCAACATTTTCAAAAGCTTTTACAAGCATTCTTTTGGGATAAGGGAAAGAAAAAAAAATTTCAGTTTTGGCATCTAGTGACAGAGCAATCAGCTAATTAAGGAAAAAAAATGGATAGCCCAAGCTTATACGAAATGATTGGCAGCACAATCATCTGTCAGACCAAACTGAGATATTTAAATCAATGAACAGGTCCATGGAAATGTTTTCCAAGTAGGAAGTAGATAAGGTAATATAGTCACATGTCAACAATGCCTCTACATCCATGTCACTCCCTACCCACATACACCTGCACAAAATTAAACCAGCTTCTGAGTACAAGTACAGATAATTAAATAAGTATCTCCAGAACACTTCCAGATCCAAGAAGGTGCAATTACTCCAAAGGTACCTGGAAGACATATACCTGTGCGTCTTTGTACATAAGCAGAATGCTCCCAGGACCTTAGTACTGTCCTAATGTCTCAATTTTGCCTTTGTAGAACAAAGAATTCCATAAACAGTGATTGAGATTCTGCTTTTACTCTACACAGTACAAGTCAAACTGATTGCAGATTTCAGAATTATGACAAAAGGATGAGATTTAAAAATAGTTCATAACTTTCAGAAGAAAACTCTGCTTATTAAAGGTTTTTGCACCAAAAAGACGTTTGACAATAATTTTCTAAGACACGAAGAGCTCCCATAAAGAGCATCTTTACTGAGGCTTGTTAATAAAGCATGTGGCTGCTTTACTTTAGACCCTTCCCTCTACATAAATGGAATTTAAGTATAATCAGAAGAGAGCAATAAAATACACTGACCTGAATTTGCTGCTGCAGTAGATTGATTTTGTGCTGCTGTTGCAGAAGTTGCTGCTGTTGTCTTGCAATCTATTAGAAATAAAATTTGCGTAAAATTAAAAAAGCAATATTGAAACTTCAATACTATTGAGTAAAAAACATCATATTTGTTATTCTTTATTATATTTTATTAAGCATAATAATTTTTCTTAGATGAGGGATATTTTAGAGATAAATTTAAATTCAACATAAAAATCTAGTTAGCCAGTAAGAAACATTTATTTTAAGCACTGAGGCCTTAACTCTGCAAAGCACAGAAACATAGGTTTATTTGTGTGCCTGTGAATAATTTCATCACTATTCAACAAAGCATATAAGCCTGTGGTGATCTTTGACTATGATGCATTACTGTTAGCTACAATGGGAATGAAACACATGCTTAAAATTAAGTGCTTTTCTGAATGGGGCTGGGATTATGCAGGTGCTTAAGGTTAAACATACATTTTCCTGCTTTGCTGAACTGGAGCCTTAGCGAGTATTTATAAATGTTTCACTGTTCAGCACAAGCTCCTAGGGTAAGCTTCTCCAACTTCATTCACTGCGAGCAGCACATTACTTCACTTGTAAATCTCCAAAATCATCCTTGGAACTGCTTAGGGAAGCAGAGCCTTATTCTGTGTAAAAGCAGTACCTGGTGCTCAGTAACTCATCTTCAACATAATCCTATGAAATAAGTAGGTATTCTTGCCCTCATTTGGTAGATTCACTCCTGTTCAGGGCAGGGAATGCTAAGAGACTGCTGACAGACAATTTGCCGCAGAGACCACTTCTACCTCCCTGATTCCCGCAAATCTTCTAGAATCATCATGCTAGGGCAGAAGGGAAATAGGATCCTGCCCTCAGACCACAGAGTTGCTCCCTGCAGTGGGTGATGTGGATGGCAGCCACGGGGGAGAAGCCACAGGGAGCTGGGGGAACAACTGGAACTTCTGCTTTAGAAGGGTAGCTGTGCAGCACACTGAAATGAGGACAAGATTTGTGTTTCCTGGAAATCCCAGCATCAGCACTTCTGCTACCTTCCTTTAAGTATAATTTCCCCTCCTATAAATATTTATCTAGAGCAGAGGAATCATATAAAACACCAAGTAGTTGGTGACAAAGGTAGTTTGGTCACTCAAATCCACTGTTTTGGTTTTTGCAAAAACCCTCCCTCTCTCCTTCTCCAACATCTACTGAGCACACTTACTCTGTTATAAACAGAGAAAGCTAAGTAAAATGTTTTTATGATTAAAAAATTACAGAAATGTAGCAAAGTTGGTTTGGCAGTAAACAATTACATAGTTTTAGTGAAAACTGTTCGGATTAACTCATAAAGAATTTGCAGTCACATATTAACAGCTTGTAATTGTGCACACAGAGAGACCAAGGCTGTCGTTTCCTTAATCTCTCACTCTATCACCTGGAAATAGCTGTAATTTTTTTCACTTAAATTCACTATAGCTGAAATTTTTTTTTCAGTTAAAAATCACTTTTGTATAAGAAACTAACACAACATTTATACTTATTTTAAGTCTTGCACATAGCCTCAAGGAGACAAATTAGGGTCTAAATGATTCTGGGGCTGGATCACAGCAAGGTGCTGCAAAAAAAGTCAAGCAACTCTCAAAGGCCACTACACTGATGCTCATAACAGGGCTGAAACTCCTTTAAGGAGCCTGGTGTTCAAATATTTCTGGATGAACCTCCCAGTCAAGCAAATAATATATGGTGAGTGAAGACTGAAGAAGTGGATCCTCGTGTGCAAGTGAGAAACATAATTCAAACAGAGCTAGCAGCCCATGGGCCCAGGTAGCCCAGGGGCAGGTCCTGGTACCTCAGGTATGTGTTGTCAGTACTACTGATCAGCAGTAGCATCTATGCTTGGTAAAACAACTCTAACGGTATTTGTGCTATATAGAATATTTAAAAAGTGTATGAGGGCTGGAGTTACTATTTTTAATGAGTAACACACCAATCATGTAATTCCATCTTAGAAGTGTAGTGCTTGTAACTAAAGATAACGTCTGTCAGGTTTATGTCCACATTGCCCCTGCTGCTAAAATCTCAGAGAGGGTAAAAGATTATCACAATGTGCAGCTTCAGAAAAGAGTTACTTGTCATTTCACATTGAAATCAGACAGAGCATGGAGCTACATTTCAGGTCATTCCTTCTCAGTGCTGTGCTGCTTTTTCACAGGTACACAGTACCCTACGTCCAGAATCGTCTGGAGCTGCTGGCGACCTGGCTGCATCTTAATATGGTAAGCTATAGCCAAGGCAAGGAGGAGATTTTTGTTTACTTGTGCAAAGGCACTGATCTGCTGGGGTTTGGACTGCTTGGGAACAGCTTTCTGTACCTATATGTACAATGTAGTACCATTTGAATGGGCATTTCCTGATGAAAACAAGAAATACATCTCGAAGCATCTAATCTCAATGGTTCCCCTTAGATGGAGCAGTATTATGATAGCAAATGCACCCAGGACCCTGCAACGCAATTACCATAGCATCGGCTTGATGTATAGGCTTGACACAGTAAAGTAGGGTACACAAGCACCATGTGGCTCAAATTCTGAATTTTATTTGCCTATCGGTTGAGCTACATGCTCGCTTCATTGAGCATGACAACCTAGTTTTAAGTGTCATTTAATTTTCATTTTGAAATATAATTACAAAGTGTTCACTGTAAGATATCACTCGTCTGCAAATGTGTCAAGATTAATTTGTGCTAGCTTATTCACAAGTGTCAATAGTTAATTACTGTGTCATCTCTAGATGGCTAAATGACATTCTAACTTCTGATTTTTTACAGTGTTCCTTTATGTTATTTTCCATTAGGGGATGAGTCCATATTCCTACATGTGGGCAAATACCCAAGCACATAAAATACCAGACGTCACAACTCATTAAAATCAACAGAGCATATATTGCTGTATATATCCTATAAAATATATTTAACTGAAAAGATAATTCTAGTAATAATGTCAGATTCCTAAAAACCACACATTAATTTGGATCAGTCTGATCTAATGCCTAGGGGACTGATGCATGGGATCATTGTTGTTGCACTTTTGTTCAGTGAGACAAGGACAGCTCTTTGGACAAATGCATTTTTAAAGCAAACAAGCAAAAAAAAAAAAAACAGTAACAAAAAAGACAACAGTAAAAAACAAACCCTTCACAACCTGAACAAACAAATCAAACCTTACTCGTAGAAGATATTTGAAGGTTTGAGGATGCTTAAGGTTTTTTAATTATTTTCTTATCAAAAAGAGAGTTAAATAATGGTTATAGTCTGGCTTATTTGTAACTCTCAAAATTCCATCAGAGCAAGAAACAAGAACTGGGAAATCTAACAAATTAATCTTTTTTCTAGGAAAGAAATTACTTGAATATCCATTTGAATCCATCCCCCCTGCTTTTTTCTTTTTTTCTCAGGGTCCTATATATTTCCTCTTTCTGGGGGGAAAAAAAAAAAAAAATGTAACTTCTGAGGATGTTTAAGCACTTTTACCGAAAAAACAAAACGAAAGGAAACACCAAGCAGAACAGTGTTTTTGATAAGCATTCTGCGGGAAGCATTTTCACAGGTTTCTTCCTTGGAGCCTCACCTGTTCTTGCTGTTGGCGAGCAAGGTCCATTTGCTGCCGTTGTTTTTCAATTTGTGAGGCTGCCAGCTTTTTCTGTTCATCATGGGCAGCCAGGAGCTGCTCCCGTAAGCTGATCAGCTGGGTGATCATAGTAGAGAGCTGTCGCTCTTTTTCTGCCAGGCTTTCTGGTGTACCTAAATGGGCAGGAAAGAGACACTGTAAATATGAGACAGACAATAGTTACAAAGCAATATTTATTAAAATAAAAAAAATGAACGGCTGAATCACCAACATTATTATTTCAAACAGCAGCTTGAATATATATTCTACTAATAAATCTCAAAAGAATCTAACACATAGCTTTGCTGCGCTCAAAGCAGGGGAGGATGCAACAGAAATTGGAGCAGAATAGATATAGAGCATTTCATTTTTTTCTGACAGCGGTAATTAATGACACAGTTTGTACAAATCCCTATATCTTTTCCATCTAAACCTGCCTACTGTGATAAATACGTTCAGAGTTTATTAGACATAATTTTCCTTCACTTTATATTTTTTTTTTGTTTTTACCTCAAGTATGTACAAATTGTAAAAACATAATTTAAAAGATGCTATTTGGTGGGAGAAGCAGTTTAATAGTTTATTGATCATTTCTCTAAAACACCCATATATCTGGTAGGTCATTTAGGTAAATGTAAGCCTTGGTTGTGGAATGTGTATTAAGAATGAGCTTTACTTGTCCCCAAGAGAAATGGCTAACCTGAGAAAATGGCTTAAAAATTTTCATTTAACTTTCAAAGTTTACTCTACAGAGAGCACTTAATTAATATGAAACTACGGTACATTTATTCTTTGCACTAATGATACTTAATGGTCTGTTTATGGGTAAATTGCATGGGTCTCATAAGTAGAGAGTACAGGGTCCTTTTGCAAGTCAATCTGAAAATATCACATCTTATGTATAAACATATTACTCTGTCAGAAACAGCAATGTCAGTTCCTGTATTTCAGCCATAAACTGCATTTTCTTATGTGAGCACCTCTGACCCACAGCTGTCTATAAGAGGTAATACAATTACAGTAAGATAGCAGTTCAGGAATATTGGAAGAGGATCTGAAAGAGGTTTACAATTGGAAGCAGGATGAAGAAATTCTATGTTGTACAGGAGAAGTGAGAGATGGAGAAGAAGAAAACCAAATCAAGAAGTACTCAGGTCTGGAATCTGCCACAATTATATGAGAAGTGGCACAAAAGAGAGGATATCTGCAAACTTCCTTTCCTCAATTCACAATGGAGGACTGTGATAAAAAAGTCACTGGACTTTTGAAGAGGAAGAAAATGTGTGAGGAACAAGACCTGGGAGGGAGTGGAGAAACAGTCACCAAGTTTATGACTCCACCTTCCCAGGAGGAAGATGGATATCTTCTAGGGAAGAGAAGAAAGAAGTTGACAGATTTCATAAGGAGAGGGAACCCAAAACAGATTTCTGCCAAGCAGCTGACAAACCCAAAATTCTGTACTACTTACACTGGGCTATGATGGGACCAGTATGATTCTTACACAGATTTTCACTTGCAAAAGCAGCATACAAGAAAACCTCTGTCTATAATTGCTTTATGAGGAAAAAAAAACAAACTGCATGGCTTAAGCGAACTCAGAAACAAAGGGTACCTGTACATTTAATAATTGCATTTAGCAACAAGAAGTCCTGAAAATATTCAATTTCTTATCCATTATTAACAATCTTAGTTTTAAGAGTTTCCAACAACTTGATGTTTCAGTACCCTCTAATGCCTAATCTTTATTCAGTATGCACGTGACACAGGTCTCAAGAAGAGGAAACATGCATTACTTCTGTTGTGGTAGAAATTTTAGGAAGGGTTGGTGATTTCCTTACAAGAAGAAGTATGATTGATGCACAAAGTTGAAGCTGAAGGACACTCTACTATTCAGACAAACCCACTGCAAAACCTTACTGTGATGCCCACAACTGAGGCAATAAGAGTTCTGTGACAAAAGCTGTTTCAAAAAAAAACAACAACAAAAGATTTTTTAAAGCAAGTTTGGGCAGGTACCTGGCCAGGAAAACGCCTGTACTGAAGGTACTGCCTTGCCAGGATCCATTAGCATGTACTGAGCTCCACGCTGCTGACATCTGTTCAATTATCTCTAACTTCAGTATAAACTTACCTTAACCCACCCAAACTGTGTTATTAGTGTTGAAGATGTTTCATGATGGTCCAAAGGTTATTTAGGTGGGTTTGAATGTGCTATTGTATACTGAAAATCATTTTCATGGCTAAAAAACTGTTCTGCCAAAGAAAAACTCCTTTGCCTGTTGTGACTAGAAGAGATCAGCCACTCCATCTATTTTAGAAAAGGCCATGGGAAGCAACCTGCTGCCTCAAATGATACTTATTGCCCTCCATTGCCACCTGGGAGACGACAACTTGAGACTTTCACATCTGTCAAGGAGCTTTGGCATTGTAATGCAGGCCCCTGAGCTTACAGTCATAAAATATTTTACACACCCAAAGCAGATATTAATCTCCCACTTCATTTCCATATTATTCTGTACAGCTTCTGCTTGCTTCGTAACATGAGTAGAAAGCTACCACAAAGAGTGTCTGCTAAGGCTACAAAATACAGTTGTTTTGTTATGATTACTTAGAACCACTTAATATAGTTGCCACAAATGTATAGGGTCATTTATTTTTTTCTTTCTTTCTCTGATTTTTTTTTTTTTTAACAATACCAGGCAGAAGTAACTGCTCTTATTCAGGAATTCATAGTAATTGTTTTCCTCTCCTTTTTCCCCTCAGAGAAACACATCTGAAATAAATGACCCCATTTAAAGTACTCTGCTCTTTAATTTGTACTGTGCTATGTAATCCAACAACAAAATAGAACTGATGACCACAAAATGTACACTGTGCTCCTGGAAAATAACGAGACCTCCATGAAGCTGCAAGACACTTAACCCAGCACTGCTCAAGACAAGAACAAGCATAAGATGAGAATGTTCTTGTATGAGCAGTTTGGGGGGAGGTATAACTTAATTTTAGAGTGGAAAATCCCAACCATTATTTTACAGTTTAAATACCAATAAAAACCAACTTGCTTAGAACGCAGACCAGATTGAGCTGATCTGGCTGGGCCAAGAGAGGTCATCAGTAGCTGTGTGCCATCATCATCTGTTTTGCATCCACTTACTTCAGCAAGCAGTGAGATTCCTAAACTCATTACCAGTAAATAAACTTCTGCTGTTGACTAAAAATGTCTATAAATAAAATAAAAATGCAGCTATCTGTAAAATGTATTTCCCATAAAAACAGATAAAACAAAAAGCTTAGTAAAAAATAAACAGTAAATATGCCAGCTTCCATAAAATATTATATACCACAGCTTGCTCTCTGTTCTAATCCTATTCTCTTACTCCAAAGACAGCAGTGCATTTTTTTTCCATGGGGTCTTCCTTATCCCCAAAACACATCTGTCTTGAGTTTCTCTCAGATTTGTCAGGTGGATCAGTGCTCCCCAGGGCCTGCTCCATCTGAAGTATTTTAATTTGACTAAACACCTGATTTATTTTATCTCTCCGATGAGAAAGGCAGTTTGTCTTAATAGAGCCTGTCAGCCTACAGTCCCATTCACAGCAATTTACAGGCAGCCAGGGATGCTGGAAAAGAAGAGTGCTGTGATTCTGTATTTTATCCTCCTCCAGAAAGCACCTAAAAGCAGCTATTCACTGCTACTGCATGTGGCATTTTAGAACTGAATTAGCTTTTTATTCAAGTAACTACACTTGTTGTGAATAGCTTATCTGTAAAATTGCTACATTCACTACTGATTTTATTAACCTTTGGCTCTATCACAAAATGGTCTTCAGTTAGGAAAGACCTTTAAAATTGACACATTTTTCTTAGGGGCCTTTATTTCAGTGACTTCAGATCTACTGAATTTGATCCATTGACTCCCTTTACCCGCAGTATTTAAAATTTTGAGTGTTGGTGTGAAGCTGATAGTGTTCAAGGGCTTAATGCAAAAATGAAAATGTGACAGTCTCATCAGAAGGTCAGAAAAAAGTGTGGGGTTTTAATAGCTCTTTGTGATAATAATCATTAGCCGAAAAATAATTTGGTTGTAGTAATATTTTATTTTTTCCTTGCGTGCTTATTGTTTTACCCTTTATTTTGGATTTCAGCACAAATTGAGATAAAACGGTCAGATTGAAGAGAACTGTGGCATCAAAGAGAACTTTTGAGAAATTCTGGTCATAGGTCAATCTAACCAGGAGTGAGAAAATAAAAAGTAGCTATAAATCTGCTGAAAAGCAGAGAAGAGTTCAACTTGTGGTCTAAAATTACATTTAGAAAGAATTCTGCTTCTGGCAGAACCCTACCTTTTAAAACTAATTAGAATACTACATGATTTCTGGAATATATAAAGTAATAAAAAGAGCATCATATATCTTAAAATGCAGGATGAGGTTAATGATTTTTATTAAATGCATTGTATCTACCCAGGTTTCTTTAAGCATTGCAAAAAAAAAAAAAAAAAGAAAAAAAAAAGTTAGAAATCTAGTAATCTGTAGGTATAGATATATAGCTATAGTTCCTGTATCAGTCACTGGTTTACCACCTTACAACTCTCCTATTACCTCTTACTACATATTCAGTCTATATACAAATGTACCTGCATGTCAACAAATGCTGGAGGCTTTTCAGTGTTAAATTTGGTACTGTCCTTGTGGCAAGCTGTCATGACAGAGAGGCAGAGTAACAGAGTAATAACTGCTGGTAAGAGAAAAAAGATGCAGGACTAACAAAAAATAGACTTCTAGGATTACATAGTATAATTTAGACTGATCTCTCTGACACTCAGCAAAAGAAAACTAGACAAAGCCTCAAACTCTATCAAATGAATAAAAGACAAAATACTGTAGTCATAAATAAGCCAAAAATTTTACAAGCATGAACCATAGCTTGCCGAAGTAGGATTCTTAGCTGTGACACGAAATTACTGTGGGTTCTTGAATGTGCTTGCCTTAGTTTCCCAACATGTACACAGTGTAAAACACTACCAATCAGAGGTTTTTATGCCTGGTTAGTTAATGTTTCTGAAGTGCTTTGCGATCCTTGCATGGAATCTCTACACAGCTGCAAAGTATTATTGGTTCTCTTGAATTCTGTGATTAGTGTAAAGTATGACAAATATCATCCTTGTTTATGCATTGCATCTAAACTAACTTTTGCTCCATACACTCACAGGAAATACAAATTAATAAATCACAAATGATTACTCCTGTTATGTTTCTAGAACAAACACATAGTGTGACTTTTATGAAATCAGGAGACAGTAATGCAAGAAAGAAGCATGGACTTTGCCAGAAACTAAGTAGGGCTTTAAATCACAACTGCAGTTCCAAAGTATCATCATCCAAAGCAATTCAACCAACAATCAAAAATGATTTTGAATCAAGTTAAGCAATTTCAGCTTTTTTTGAAAAAAAATAAGCCTTTATGACTCAATTTCTCTGTTAGGCTGAAGGCAGTTTTTATTATTTTATGGACATTGTTTGAAAAGAAAGCAGAAACACAATGCTGGACATAAAAGAAAGTGTATTTGATCTTAGCTGCCCAGAGATAACCTGGTTAAACCATTCTGTCTAACACGGCAGTCTGCAGCACACATCAGATGGGCTGTGATGTCTCTACTTCACAGGCTCTGTCCAGCATTTAGCATTTACCCTTTTTTGATTGGGTCACCTTTTAAATGCCACAAAATAGGGCAGCAAAAGTCAACAAAAATAAACAGGAAAAACAGAAGAAAGTAACAATCTAATGGAAGGGCTTCGGAGATAAAAGTCACTTTGTGAGGGCTGCCTGACTAAGGAGCCCCCTTGCCACTGCAACAGCATCTAATTTGATTCTAACTCCAGCAGCAGTTTAAAAAGCTTCCACTCTAAAGGGCCCCAAGTGTATCATAAAGATAAAGCATTTCAGTAGAAAACAGCCACAAAGACCTCTATTATCTTATCAGTCTTTGGTTACAACAGCTGAACCAATATGACTAAGTTCTGAATGACTTTTTTTTCCCCCTTCTTTTTATAACACTAGAATACTGGAATTTCTTTATTTCATGATCAGTTAGCAATTGTTGATGTTCCCATATGCTACTGTCCCGTTCTTAGTCAATAAAAAGTTTTATAAATGCTTCCATTGTGCTTTGTAGCATCACAGTGCAGAAGGCAGCACAGCAAACATGTCCAGCATGCAAACCACACCGGATAGCTTCTCTTGGGAAGGTGTGAGATCGCTCCCCTCCCTTATGTCTCAAAATAATTCTGCATTTTAAGCTTTGAGCATGGAAATTTTATTATCACACATCCATGAAAAGTAATGAGAATTAACGTTAAGAACTACTAAAAATGTTCTGGGGAGAAAAATCTGTCGGATTTTGAAAAACAAAAAAACGAGTTAAATTGGCTATGTTTTTGAGAAGAATGAAAATGTTTTACTGCTAATCCACAGATTTCATCCTAGTTTCACATGTACTAAACCTGAGATGTTGAAACAGCTTCTTAGGTGGCAGCAATTTGAAACTCATATGAATTACAAAACAGCAGATTTTAATACAATCCTATACTTATCGTAGTCCAGACTGTCCTGATTAGATTGGCCATAAAATTGCAGGCAGCTGAGTGAATATGAAATCAACTCAGTGAGGCCATGCTGACCCTTCATTTTCCCACATCACTGTGCCCACAGACAGGTGAAGGAGAGGGCAGGGACCCACAGCGGCAGGGCTCGCTGTCCTCCATCCCCACGGCCACCTCCCTGGCTCTGTGCAAGCTGAGCTGCTGGCAGGTTTCATAGCGAACATCAGGGTCCTGCACCCATCACACTGTGTAGTTTGGATCATACCAAGGCTTTTATCCAGTCCACACACACTTCCTGCCTAACCAGGGGAGGCACTACTACACATTCAGAAGAGCAATGCACATCCAGATCCCTTCCTGACATTGAGCTGGAACAGACTCAGGAGTCCCTGGGCATAATTGCCTTCACAGGCACCTCTGAATGTTCATGTTCAACTGAACCCTATTCAACCACTTAAAGTGTCATGCTCTGTTGTTTTTCCCCTTCTCAAAAGAATTTGAAGGATTTATCCTTTCTTCAGACTTCACAAATCACAGAACCATTTATTCTGCATTACGAAGAAGTCACAAGAATGTCTATAGTAATCAAAGAAAGCCAATGCACTCTAAAGAAAGACTGGATCAACAGAAATTGTTCACAAGGTACTCCCAAGCAGCTCCACAACTGTCAAAGCAATCTGCAAAGGTTTGGATTGAGAAGTGCCTGGTCAGCTCATGAAGCAGCACAATGAAACTTTGCACCATTTTTAGCGATGTGGTGAATCTACAGTTGAGTTCTAAAATGTAATCCACGCCAGGAATGTAGGAAAGAATGTGATGTTAGCCAGAGCTTCAGCCTCCCCCTCCTCCAAACCAGTGCCCAGCAAAAAGCAGAATTCCAACAAATCTCTTGGACTCCTAACTTTCTCTCATAAACATGAAAATAAGAACTCTATCTGACATACGCCTTAGAAGACTTAAATTATGCTTAGAGATTTAGTTGCTATCTCATGTATGCAATTCTATTTTACTATTGTATTCTATTTAAAAAAATAAATTAAAAATAGATACAAAAAAACCACTTCAGCTCATTTCTTAGAATTACTCTTGAATCCAGAAGAACTTGTAACTTTACATTCTAGATACTACTAGAAGCACATATTAAGTGTTAACTCATACTCGTGCATATGGAAGAAAAATGACGATTTTTTGAATAAATTATTCGTAAGGTTTTTCAGCAGAAAGTAGAGAGAGAATGCTTTAGTTCTTTCAGTGGGTTTCGAAATTTGTCATATATACTCAATACAAGCTGTTCAGACTGTGTAGGAAAAATGTGATATTGCTGGATATAAACAGAGGAGGACGCATTATACATTTCAACTAAAAACTCATCGTCAAACTATTCTTGCTGCATTAGAATATAACGATATAGCAGAGGCCACAGGCTGTGAGTTATCTGTACAGTGGTACAAACACTAAAACAAAAGGTAGAGAGAAAAATGAGCAGTTTTGTTTTGTTAACTGAGGGCAGTTCGCAGGGCATAGCACATCAAAATAAAAACGGTAGTGTTATATGGAGAGCAAAATTCATATTATCAATATTATTATTGACTCTAGTGCTCAATTCCAATGCTTTTAAAGTAAAAAAATATTTACAAGGGAGAGAAAAGGTGGTCCATACATTTAAGATACTCATTCAGGACTTGAGAGCTAACAAAATATCCTGACCTTTAGTTACAGTTTTTCCCATTTAAATACAGATGACACTACTTCCCTAGGTCATGGAGCAGGATGGAGAGGGGATGTTATGCTGAGGAAAGCAGCAGTAAAGATTTCAAAATATATTTGTGGGCCATGCAACAGACAGAAAGAGTACATTAAAAAAAAAATCAAAATTATAGAAAATGTATTGAAAGGGAAATTATAAACAAAAAAATCCTGAACAAACAAGAAAACAAACAAATGAACAAAAAAAAAAGATTAAAAAAAATAGGTCTAGCCATCACGTAATTATACAGCAGTTTCCTCTTCTGTACAAAAAAACCCCACACTGAGATGCCAGGAACTGTGCTAATAAGGATAGCAGAAATACTTAAATGTCACAGTAGGAATAAAGTCTCAGCATCAGAACCTTCTCTCTGCAAACATCTCTGCACAGATGATGTTTATCACCTTTTTTTGTGGACATTAATATTGTGAATTAAAAAAGCGCAAGGTTGGTTCATCTTCCCTATCAGAGAACACATATTAAGCACAAACAACAATAGCAGGCCAATATTATGTCTTCCTCAAGGAGATGAGAAAATCATAAACAGAGTTTGAAAGTTAAATCTCTGAAGTTTTCTTCTTCTGAACTAAATTCAGTCTAATAGTCCTGCAATGATTTAAGTTGTATTGTAGTAATACAGGAGAAGTCTCATTACAAAATGGAAATATCCAAAGTTTTTCCTTCTGATCATGGGACACAAACATTAACGTCAGAAAAATCAAGTCACTCAGTAATGCTGATCTTCACTGGTTATTGCTTCGTTATTACACTGGAATTAACAACTCAGCAAGTCTAATTCTCTTTTCACATTATTTACACATACACGTAGATCAAAGACTTCTATTGAAATACTCTGTATTTACAATGGCATGAGAACTGATCCCCATGTTCCTGTAAAAAGTAAGTAAAGCCAGTTTTTCACCTTCCCTATTATTTTATCTCTGAACCTGACCCAAAACACATGAATTCTTTCATCATCTTTGGCTGAGTTTTGTAGTTGTCAGAGGACCAACAGGAGACACGTTGAACAGAAATCCAAGAAAACTCACCTGAGTTTCTAGAAAACTACCATATTAGGGATGTAGAAATGTTAGTAAAGAAGTCATATATATAGACAGTCATATATTCTGTAGTATCATCTCAGTTTTAGGTATGAGATTGATTTGTCCTGACAGTATCATTTACATAAAAAAACCTGGGTACTTAGTATTAGACCTTTTAAATGCACTTTCTTAATAAACTCTTTCCATGAGCTGTTTATGGCTTAATGTGAATCTATAGATGTAAAATTGAGAATGAAGTGCTTACACTGAGAAATACTGCCCAACTTCTCACACCAGCTTCAGAGGAATCCCAACATTTTGCCCTAAGCATTATTTTGTTTTCTGGATAATTTTTTGAAAAAAAATTTTTTTTTTGTTTCTGATTCCTACAATTTGATGAATTCAGTTCTACTGCACTAGTAGCCTCACTAAGTCTTAATTAAATTAAACATTATTTTAGATGTTTGAATTGAATAGAAAATCCCTAACTTTCATTTCCGGAAAAGAAGAAAACATAATTTACTTCTAGGTAAATTTTTGCACCTCTTCCTTGATGTGGAGTAATGGATAGTCTGATATATGAACGCTAACCCATCTCTAATATTCCTATAAAACATTGCAGTAAAAGGTATAAGTAAGATACTTTTTGTAACATCCACTTTAAGCCGTGAAAAGAGATTTTCTTTTGCTTATATACAATCATAGATAGTGTCTTCTTTGGAATTACAATGTTAAGAATCACAATTGATGACAGTCTGGAATAAGTAGGATCTTACTAACCAGCACAAAAATATTGTGGGTCTGCTGAAGAAAAAAATGTAATTGGAGAATTCAGGACTGATTTTGAAATTGCTCCATTTCATTTATTGTTCTTTCCTAACAGCACAGAGTTGGATAAAAGTAATTTTGTTTCCATATTCAATTTTAATTTAACAAGTGATTTCAAGGTACCATTATTCTTATTTTTTTCATTTTGTAAGCATGATAGAATTCCAAGTGATCTATACAATTTTTCATTCTTTTAAAACTAGTATTTCTTCCCGTGCAAGTGCAAAAAAGCACATCTTTGGAAGGAAGAGTTCTCCAATTAAAACTTGCATCTTCAATCATAGGCATGAAATGAATATCTGTTCTATCTAATCTTATTCTGGAAAGAGAATTGTATATGTACATGCATAAAAGTGACTTGAAGGAAGTAGAGTTTAGAAAAAGTTAGTTTTATATCTCATTGGATTAGTATAGTTCATATGAATTAATGACATTAATTTCCCTACCTCACAGGAGTCATAGTTACTTGTGATTTCTTTAGCTGATTATATGTCTTTCATAAAAAAGTTCATGATGTTAAAGAAGCTTTTGGTT
Organism: Empidonax traillii; assembly: GCF_003031625.1. Taxonomy (NCBI): domain Eukaryota; kingdom Metazoa; phylum Chordata; class Aves; order Passeriformes; family Tyrannidae; genus Empidonax; species Empidonax traillii. The sequence continues at coordinate 51,491 of NW_020955467.1, read as the reverse complement.
TTCTTCAGTCTACTCCATTGTCTAAAACATGGGTTAATAAAGAATAAAAAGAATCGTGTTTTAATCAAGTTTTACATTTTAAACAACAAGCTACTGAAGAGGAGGGGTTAAAATTCTTTTTCTGCTTTTTCTCAAAGTATTTGCAGAAATAATGTGATTCTTCTCTTTAAATAGTGAGGAAGAGGAACATTTTACACTGTAATGTTTACAAATACTTTCATGGGGTGATAGTAAGAAAAGGTGACAGTTGAAGTTCATGCAGCTTTTATGTGTTCTCCTGCAGTTGGACATGTGCAAATCAGGTGAAAAAAAAAACAAACATCTCATCACTGTATCTTCCTGTAGGGCTAATCTAGTTCTAAGGAAGACACTGCAGTGTCTTACATTGAACTGACCACCTGTGTGCTAGGAAGGTCTGTGCTAACAAGGATAGAAATGAATACTTTTCTCTGCGTGCAAGAAGGGAAGAGATCCTTTCCATAGGTGCCACTGCAGCTTTATTATATTAAAATGCTAACTGACTTACATATTAGGATTCAATTATTTGAGTTCATCTGCCTTAAAGCCAACACTGAGGATCCCAATCCAAAACACTCCAGGAATATTGCCTCTTTTCCTCTACTGAAAATTGTAACCCAAATGCATTCCTTCAACTGTATCCAGAATGCACAATATACACAGGAGAGGAGATGTGCCCCTGTGAAATGTACTCTGACTTCTGATGTCTTGCAGTTACTTTTTATATCTTGTTAAATAAGTTACTTCCATGAGTTTGTAGTTAGTAATTATTAGCTACACCACTCAGAAATGTCTAAATATAAATATGAGGAGTATTAGTACTGCAAGATTTATATACTTTAAATATAAATTTTAATTTTGATCTTAATTACATGTTCATCTTTCATGTCTTACAAATACAAACAAGTATATCAATGAAAAACTTATATTTGCCTCTGAAGATTTTTATTGCCTCTGGTGATAAGTAATGAAGAAGCAAAGTTTATTGCAAAACAAGGACATTAGCATAGCCTGTCTATCACAGAAGCTGTAAAGAAGAAACTTCCTACCTCATCTGAGAAGAGACAATTTAGTCAAAAGCCTTTGATATGTATGGAAAAGCAACAACATTTTATACATTTAGAATGTGCCCACAGAAGTCAGTTGAAGGATTCGCACTTATTTCAGAGGGCTTTGAAACAGGTCCATTGATATGTTCATTAACAGTGGCATTAGGTGGTCAAAATTGGCAGCTTCAGGCTTGCAAATCTGAATATTATTTCAAATTTAGTTCATAATCAAAGAGTTATAAATTGAAAGTGCTACTTATCTGCTGCCCACAACCTACCAATCTGTAACACCGATTCAGCAGAGCGTAGTAATGCTACAAATATGAATTATCTTATGCCTTTTGAAATAACCACAACCTCCTTGTTTGTGTATGACAAACAAAAAAACAAACAAGCAAAATATGCTGTTGTTCCCTCAAGGTTTGTTTTATAAATAAATAATTAATTGGCAAAAAATGCATTCCAGAACAAGTTAGAATTCTATGACCAGCTTACTGTGCTCCCTTAAATATGCTACAAAATTATCAGACAAGTTTTCTAAGTGCAGAAAAACCTCCTAAATCACATTAACCAGAGCACAAAGGGGGTGGCCTACATTTGCAGACTGAAGTTCCACACATATTCTAAGATTGTTCTGGTACAATTATGCTCTAACCACAAGCATTAGTGTGTTTAGCCAGATGGAACTCAGAAGCAACTAAAAGTACAGTTAGAAATTTTCTTAATTCAATTTATTTGTATATCTAGTTGATCACAAACCAAAACATTTAACACAGCCCTTCACTACAGAGTCTTTGGTAATTAAGTTCTTCACAGTCCTAAACCAGAGTGGTATCATGTTATTTTGTTGTGCTTTCATAAGTATTCTACTACTCAAACAGGATCACTCAGAAAGAAAACATAAACACTGCCCGTTCAAAAGACTTAATATAATCCAATATTCAAAGGCCTGAATTTAGCAAAACTTTAAGCACAGTGTTATGATGATTCACAATAAACCTTGAAGCACTGGGAGTAAGTAGGAAAAACCAAGAGGTTTTGAATTCTGCAATAACAGCATTCTAATTCAATATATTATAAAGAGGCCTGGGATATATTTAAGAAATTAGGATCCTCTAAATTTTCCTCTTTCCTTAAGACAATAGAACACCGTCCAGGTTGCATTTTCATTACTTTATTTCTACAGCAACCATAATTTTGGCATTCTTTTTCTTTCATGATAAGACACTAAAACTAAAAACACAAAGGAAGAAGAAGTAGGCAAGCAGGAGTAGGGAAAACAGATTTCTACAGAGACAATTCTCAATTGGCGCTAAAAGTTAATAATCTTCCTTTTAGGTGTCCTATTAAAAAAAAAATGAGTTATATCTGGAAGAACATACCTATTTCAACTCAATGCAACATTTCTGATGTGGTTTTCAGAAACTACTTCAGTTTAACTGTGATGCTGAGATAATATTAACTTAGATGAAGGCTAATTGTGACTGCAAAATAATTTTTAACTTATCAATGTATTTTGTGGCTATTTCCTCTCTGTGAATTTTAAATAAACATCAGTATTTCACTCTGACTGCATCTGCAAAGATCTCATGTATTTTTACAAAGGGTTTCTCAAATTTAGGTGTCTCTAGGCCACATTTTTAAAGAGATTTGGGACCTTTACTGTTGCAGATATACCTATGGCCATGTTTTCAAAAACACGTGAAGCCTCTAGCACTCATTGACTCAGATGACATTGTTTTAAAAAATGAGATAGATGTGTCTGACTCATATAACAACACCTTAAAAATTTTCAATTAATTTGACCCCAAGGTAGTACTACAAACAATGGACATTAGAGCCATGGAATACCTTCCTAAAAGATGCTGCTGGCTCCAAGTCTTATGTAGGTTCAAGGAGACTGGACAAGTATTTGGAAGGAGGAAGAGCAATCTATTTGACTGATTCAAGATACACAAACCCCATCAGGGTCTGGAAATCCCTGGAACTGTAAATAGAAGTGGAGATAACATTAGTGTGAAAGTATGTTTTTCCTGTTCTTCCTCATTCCTGTGTATCCATTTATGAATCCTCCTCAGGTCAAATGGGTGACTGTTTTCTTCCCTTTATGCCAAAGATCTCCTTCCCATTTTTGCACTGAGTACTTTTGCAGGAACTTTGGCCTTTCAGATACAGTATTTGATGATTTTTTTTATTAAGGTTTGTTTTCCCAGTATGGAAATTCATACCTATGGGTCAAGCAACTGTCTTTTCTTAACACCAAAGTAGTTTCATTTACTTTTCTGGTGTGCAACACTAGCTAGTGGACATGAGAACCTGTATCTGCATGATGGTGTATATACCTTAGGCTTACATGTTTCAGTCAAAACCTAAAGTTGCTCACTTTGAGTTTCCCACCAGTAATAAACTTTGAATAAAAAATTTTTGAACTGCATACTTACACAGTGACTTCTAAAGTATAACCATCAATATATTTTGCTATCATCATAATTTCAGGGTATCAAAGTAAACAGAAATGTAAAGATAAATAGAAAGATTGCTGAAGGACTGCTGTTGGACACGAGACATTTAGATATCGCTTTCCAGAACTCAGCAGCACTTTCATAACTTCTAAGTGGCACGGACTGCATTCAGTTAAAAATTTTCAAATTCCTCCTAGGAGCTCTTCCATTACTGGCTGGATATCCCACAGCAAAGATTTTTCTGCTCTTGTGTACCTGTTCTGCATTTAGGGGACCTCAACACCTTTCAGTAAAGCTAAGCTTGCAGTTTCAACTCAATCATGGACTCAACATATACAGACAGAAGTCTATATAACACAAGTAGCTTGCATAAGAGAATGAATTAATAGATGTAAAGAGAACACATTAAAATGCATTTATAAGGCACACTCACTCACACATTTCTTTCCTTATGTAAAAAAAAAAATGTATTTTTACTAAGTCAGGAACTCCATATTGCTTTAGCTATTATTTCAGTTTATATAGTTTAGGAGGAGTGACTTTCTCAGTTGCTTAACCAGTTTTACAAGTCTACACCTGCTATGACATGGCTAACAGTGACAAAAAAAGAGCACTTCTGGTAAAGCCTAAGTAGGTACAGATGACAAAAACACTGCCGAGTTTACCAATTAACTTTCAGCTTCTCACAGTATCTTTTAACCATTTCCTAGCTTCTAGCAGTCAATCAAGAACATTAAACAAATATCACAAATCTTGAGTTCTTGAACCACAGAAAATGAACTCTTTCAGAATTCCAGTTACAAAGAACATGTTACTTTTGCCATAAAAAAAAAAAAAATTACACAACTCAGATGTTGTTAATAACCATCACAGAAACTGAGTCTACGCACGTTTTAATTTTGAACAGGAGCTGAAGTCTTAGCCCTGGCAGTGGTGATGCCCACTGGTCTGTAGGACCTGACTGCGATGAGTGAAGAGCTCTCCTTTTACAGATCATAGAGTCATAGAATGGGTTGGGTTGGAATGAACCTTAAAGACCATCTAGTTCCAACCCCTCTGCCATGGGAAGGGACACCTTCCACTAGACCTGGCTGCTCAGAGCCAGATCCAGTCATGATGCAGATGTTGGAGTGAGCCTACTGGTAGAAGAACAATTCTGTCCTTCATGAAGACTATTTCATTTAAACAAGTTAAGCAACATTCATTTTCATTACATAGATCTTCAGTTCTCCCTCACTTCCAAACTTGAACTTTATATTAATTCTGTATATTTAATGCATTCAAACATTTTACACAGACATAGCTGTGACAATGTAAATTCCTTATAGCAGATTCCCCTGATGAGCAATTAACACCTGTATTTTGTCACAGGTGATTTGCCTCTGATCACCCGTCATAGCCCTTTCCAGTTGTTGTAACAATAATTCAGAAAAGAGTTTTCTCAGTGTTTTTTAGCTTAGTACACACAGAAGGGAGCAAGGAGAGGAAAAGTGAAAGCCCTCAGCTATCTATTAATTTAACTAAACTTTAGCTGTATGTAGAGACTGATTGTTTTTTTCCAGGTCAGCAGAGGGAAAATTCTCACTATGGCCAGCTCTTAGGACCAAGTGTTGATATCTGTCTGATGGTGGGATATGTTATCTGAGGGTAAGCAGAGAGGCCTAAAGTGCCTTTGTCAATCACTGTTATCTTGAAAAGTGGCAGACCACACCCTGATAAGATTAAGTATTTCTTTTTAGAAAAATCCTTGTGCTTCACAAGTGGTCACCTTATCTTTGGCTGAAGTCTGAGCAGCCCAAAATTATAGAACCTTGGAAGGTGAAAAAAACAACAACAAAATAGATAAGAAGGTTAATTCAGTTATTAATACATCCTGAAGTAGGAATCCTCTATTCACTACAGCCCCTAAAAGAACGAGCACAGTTATTCTGCGACTGTTGCAGAATCACTACAAAATGTAGGCAAATGGGTTCTGTCACCAGAGGAAAGGTGAAACCTTCTCTCAAGATAAAAGGAAATCTCTGATTCACAAGGAATCTGAAAAAAAAAAAAAAAAAAAAAAAAAAAAAAAAAAAAAAAAAAAACAACAAAACAAAAAAAAAAAACCACACACAGAACAGCTATGCCCATTTCATTCTCTGTACCTTCCTTAGTAAACCTGTTTGTGTTCTTTTGGTGTTGCCCATCAAGATTTGAAATCTATAAGTTTTCCCACATCTAGAAAAACTCAATTTCACAAACCTAATAAAATATCTCTATAAACTACACTGACTTCTTAAATCCTGCAACTTGAATACACCACCTGCATATTAACAGCTCTCTCTTCCAGAGAGAACTACAATTGTCTACTAAACAGTTACATCAAAGATCAAATCCCGTAATTAAATTTCAAAGTACAGTGAATCTTAACTATAAATAATTTTCTGATCTCAGGGGTTAGAACTGGGATCTTATGTCAACGGAACACATTAGGGGCATATATCAATCTACAGTATTTCCAAGTCAAAACAAATGCAAAAGATCTATCTTCACACATAGTAGTATGTTTAAAAATGTCGGAAATGTCAACCACTTACATACTTTCATATTATCCCTAATTAATACAAATTGCATTTAATTTCACATTTAGTAAAACATATTGCTGCCCAAAATAAGGACTATAATTTTTATCAGCAATTATTATTACTGATGTATCAACACAATTATTTAAATTCAATGTATATAGAGGCAGAATCCATGTAAGCATTTACAGTTTTTGTTCCCTCTGTGCTTCTTCCCTAATTTTTGTGGCTTGGAGCCACTCCAGATGCTGTCTCTGACTTTGTGGTTTTGTATTTGAGATCCCATCTCCTGATTCATAGCGTTCCTTGACTGACAAACAGATTCAGATATGAAAACAAACAGTTACCTGTATATAATCTGTGCCTGACAGCTGTACTTCTAAGTTTTCCATTCATGGTGAGCCTACTGTTTCAGATTTTACCAATTTCTTAGGTCTCTGAGTCACTGTGTTTACTGAGCTATTCAATAACTGGTGGCATATGTGATCTCCACACTGTAAGCTGCACTTCAGATTCAGAGGATTTTCCTTTAGTCCCTCCCCCTTCATAAACTAAATTATTTTAAAAAGAACATGGGGTTTTGTATTTCTAAACTGATGTGCCTCCTAATTGAATGCAGAACACTTTCAAACTATTTTCCATTAGAGGTCCAATTTTTTTCTGATTTTAATGCACAGGATATAATACCTTCATTGGTCAATTAAAATTGTTTGACTAGAAGTAAACCCTGTCATTATATGCTTTTTCAGGTTTTTTTTTTCTTGTGTAATGTGGGGTGAATTATGTAAAACATACTAAACAGGATACTCTACAAGCTGCTACTTGTATGCTGCAAACAATCACAGTTCCACTGATAGACTGGGACTCGGCATCTTAAAATTCCTGTGGAAATCAAGTGCATTTTAAGTATTGGGTTTGATTATTTAATCAGACAACTTGCATTTTGCCCTGGCTAATTTGGAAGGCTGATAATATTTTACTCATAAAGTAATTGTGCACCTGTTGTGATGGAAACCTGTTCAAACAAATCTTAATAGACATGAGGATTCATTCCCAACATGTGTGTTAGCCTCTCATTACTGCTATCTATGGGGCAACAAATTTTAAGCAGCTACTGAACAGGTTTCAGCTTAATCTTGAATACCTCTTAAAGAACATTTACGACAATATGTCTAATATTAAACTTTGTTGATTTATATGAATACAGACTAAGGTAAATATTAGCATATGTGGGTTACACTAATAGTAATTTAAAGAAAAAAGGGTAAGAACGAGATATTCATAATAACAGGTTTTCAGTGTTGAGAGCTAATGACAAAGAACCAGTTCTGATTAAGCTGCCTGGGTATAAATCTATTAATTTTATATCACAGAGGATAATACCTATGATGGACAGGGCATACCTATGATGTCCTTAATAGATTTCTATTTCCTCTGTTCAGACAAATTTCTATGGAAACTGTTTCAATGCATGTCTCTTAATTTTCTTTACAATTCATATATTCATAATAATTAATGGGACTCACTTTTATAATGTTTTTTAAAAATTTCTCTACTGGCAAATCATGCTAGAACAGAAAAAAAAAGAAATTGTAGGGAGTGGAAAAGAGATACATTATTTACTTTAATCCAACATAAATATTTGAGGGATAGACAGAAGGGACACAGTGAATTGAGACCAATTCACTCACCACATAAGGGGGCAGTATCGTGAATGATCTGGTTGGAGCAAGGGGATCATGATTAGCCTGAAATCACTTCAGTGTTGGCAGGAGGAGGTGAAAACAAGGAAAATGAGCCGAGTTTGGCTAGATCTGCCCCCGGGCAGAAAACTGCCAGATGTCATTGGTCAGACCTGAAGTGAGGTGACACAGTAAAACAAATCAAGATATCTTGAAAAAAACACTGATAGTTAACCTCTTCCGAAAGGTCAACTTGTTTAGAGGGGACAAGGACAACCTTTCTTTATTTCATCTTCTATTCCTCACTGAGCTTAAGCTTTCAAGGCAATAGCTATGTCAGGTTGCACATTATGTTCTTGCTGTTCTGTTTCACATGTTACTAAACCTGCTCCTACTTCATTTTTTCTCAGTACTAATGGTATGTCCCTTGAGTTTTAAAGATGACATTTCTGACTTGCCTCTGGAACCACAGTTTTTCAAGTTCCCAGTAAGGTATTTTTACATTTTTCTTAGAAAAGACAAAAAAAATACCCACTGGTATCTTTGATATCATTAGGATAACCTCATTACCACACAATATCCACACATGTAGATCTCACTTCAAGACATGACTTTCTACTCAGAAAGGGAGTTTAATATCAACTGAAGTGAAAAGGATTGCCACAAAGGTTCTCATTAACAAGTCCCAAAGTTTTATGTTGTTCAGAATAGCGATATTTCCTGTAAGAGGTTTCTCACCAAATTAACTGCAGAGAATGTGGAGGAGAGTGATTAAAGTGTAGAACAGTTTTCATATAAGGAATAAATATTTTTACTTTTCCACCCAGAGAAGAGACAACTGAGTGTAGTGTACCAGAGAAGATGAACAGGGAACGGTCAGCCCCTATCCAGTAATACAAAATCTAGGGGGCACCTACAAGGTGCTAAGTTCAAATATACAGCATATTGCTAACTGCTGAGCTTATCCCCACAGACTTTACAGCTGTCTGCTAAAGGGCTCAAAAGTGGTTGGACATGTTCATAGATGATAATTCTAACAAGGGTCATTAAACCCGAATGTACCACCTCTGAATCAAGAAAGCAATTAATCATATTTTGTGGGAAACTGGAAGAGTATACTGAAGAAATATTACTCTACGTTTGCCCTTTGCTTACATCCTTCCTCAGGTTGCTCAGTATCCACAGAGAGAGAACGCTGCAGGACAGTATGTTCTTTATATTTGACACTTAAAGGTGTCCTTAATTAGAAATACCTGTAATGAAAGACTGATAAAAGTACATGTAGAGGTCTCCCCAGAATCCAAATTTATCAGAAAATTTCAGTCCTTTCATTACTGTGCCTTTATGTATTTTTCTAGATAAATGCTGACATTCATCAGTTTGTTAGAATTTGACTTGATATATCTACAGCAACAAAAAGCCAAAAGCACTGCAGTGTGATGAAACAAGAGAAATGGAGCTTCCACTTTTGTTTCAGCAGTGCAAACTCCTACATACGCATTTGCTTTTTCGTAAGAAGTTGTATATTTGTCTTCAGTAGGAGTTTTATTTTGCTAAAGGTAAGAAGCTTCATTGGCGACTAAGGTGGGACTTGAGTCAAAAGAAAACTTGCCACTCACATCCACTATCTGAAGAGAAGGAGTTAAGTTCCAAGCAGTGACACATACTTCAACGCAGAAGACTTTCTACTACAGTTAAAGACTCTGTATTTATTAAACAAAACAATAACTGATATAATAAAAATATATATTTATACACTAATAAAACAACCTACCAACAGGAGAAAAGGGCATATTTTTGAAGACAACCCTTTTTCTGCAAAAATAAATTAGAAGGCATCTGAAAATAAACAGATTTTAATACCATACATTTTCTTGTCACTATTTGTAAAAATGAAGATTGGATCAAATTCCAGAAGGCAGTCTGTACTAATGTGCCAAATAAATATACTGCAGTATATTAACATCGTTATCCATCTCATTCCTTTTTCTTATGAACATTTGATATTATTTCTTAGTACACTATTTGGGACACAGTTGCACATAGCCCAGCATAGAAGCGAGCTGTCATACTGATTTCAGTGCAGTTCAGAGTTCATACTTTTAGTCCTGAATTGTTAAGCTTAGAAATATACACTGACAGGGTAAAAAATGTATGGATATACATGGTTGCAGTAAGTATAAAATTCATTATGTGCCTGGAAATAAACGGCATGCATCCTGGTTGTTATTTTTTATAAAATATATTCAACAATATGGACAACTTGATTTATGTGAAAGGTTGATTACAACGTAATTTATAGTTGCGGAGTTTTAAGAACTAGAAATGGTAATAGTCATTAACTTTTAACATTAGAAGCAAGCATGATCATGATAGGTACCACTGAAATACAACCCTCTGACTAAAAGACTAGAGCAACAAAAAATGTTTGAGTTTTTTCTTTTGTGATAAATACAGCTTCAATCCTTCTGAAACTTACATGCACATAATTTAAATAAATACAGTGAGCAGTCCCACTCCTTTCCACAGAACTATCCTCTATCTGTACAGTTTGGGGGTATGTCTGTTTAAATCCCGAATCTCAAGAAACACATTTCATATCAAAAAAATTTAAGACAACATCAGACAGTACAGTTTAATCTATTTCACACTGGTGATTAGTTTAACTAATTGTGTTGGTACCTTGATCATAACAAAAAGATACAATGGGGCTTGGTAGGCTTAACCAAAATATTTTTATTTTGGAATCCATTACGTTCTTCAAGCAAATCAGACTAAAGCGCACGCAAACATTAACTGTTGAGAGTGCTTCTGAAATACTCAGTCATTCAAATGACTTAATTTAGAAGGTCAGGTTAGACCTGGAAATGTAGCCTTTGTGCCATGCTTCACAAAGTGCTAATGACTGGAGTAATGGCAAAACAAAAGCATCGCTCTGATTTGGAAAGCTACAACACAAAGCTAAACATATCACTTCATGGGATCATGGCAATAAATTCATTATGAGAAACCTTTATAGACGGTGGTATATTTCTAATCAGGACCAATTTCTTAAGGATTTGGGTGTAGGGGTTCTGGGTTGTTTTATTTTGTTGGATGTTTTCATTGGTTTCAGTAATTGGAACCAGTTGATCCTTTTTCCTGTGTATTGATTTTTTAAATCCTAGCAGTTAACAATGATTCTAATGTATCATAACATTTTAGACCTTAATCATATAGTAGGGCTTCTGCTTGTAGCTTTTGTTTGAGTTTTAATTAAGAAGACCTTGTGTCTCAAAGCCTGAGCTGGGTTTTTAATTGCTAGTATGTATATCACACAGACTTCAAAAGAAATAAAATACGTTTATAACAGAGAGCACAAAGGAGAGCTTTGAAATGTCTATAGCCATACAAAGTGACATAATTAAAAACCTCTGAGTTCCTCTGTGATATAAGACTTATATATATTTATTTATACATATTTATGAGGCAGACTGTTATATATCCTTAGACTCCATGAGAAAGAATTTCCAGCAATTATACTGAAAAATAATTACTGCAAATTCTGACTATAGTGTTGATCAGGGCTACAGAAAAACAGGTTTATTTTCCTCAAAATGACCTTCACTTGGTTTGATATAGTGCTTCGAGAAACACCTGAAAGCTTTTCTGTGAAGACAAATTTTATAAAATAGAGGGAAAAATTAACATTTTCAAATTTTTTGTAAGTCATGCTTAAAAAACAAATGAATTCACTTGTAAAAAAGGAAAACATAAACTTTCTCAAGGATTCATTCATGCACAACTCTCTCCAAGACTATTTCAGAAATGGATAGCATTAAATTACTAGATTCAAAGAGTTGTGCCTCACTATCCTCTTCCAGTCATTAACACACACCAAAAGTGCTCCTAGAAAGCACCTCTTTGAGTCTACTCTGTTTTCTTATACCAGGGACAAACATAATTTCCAAAATTGTTTATAGTATATCTTAGAAAAAGACTATCAAGTGGGTGAAGTTGCTTTGCTTTGCTAAATTCAACATTTCCTAGGAAACAGGAATGCTGCCTCCTACCTACCCAAATATTTTGAGTCCATTAAATGTGCACATGTCACACAAAACAGGAGGTTTAGGCTCTTACTGATAAATTAGCAAATATAAAAGGAGAAGGAATAAGCACAGGGTTCCACATAATGGAAACAGCCTTCTGTATTGGATAAAGCTATGGACATCAATCACTCACCTCCCCAAAATAGAGTATACTGTACAAAGACAGCATGTGACATTCAAGTCACAATGCCTATAAATATAGATAGTTCCAGTTGTAAACACCACCAATGGAAGCCAGAGGACTAACCTGCAACACAGTAGCTGGTGACCCAGGAGTCACTCTCCTCTAAGGCTGCTAGACCAATTCTGACCCTTTCACGATAACATCATTGCTTAAGTTACTTAAAGACTGACCTTTCTTATTTGATCTTCAAAGACTCTGCATGCTGAGAAAGACCATTGCGGGCTATTTCAGTAGGACAACTGCCTGATGCATGCAAGACTGTGCTATTCCAGAGATTTATATTTGGAACAGAAACAGAAAACTTAAAACAGACTCTGTATAGTGATAAATGATGCTACTCTGCCTAGCTGTGGCTGCTGAAGAAAAACCAGATAACTAAGCAACAGAAATACACGCAGTGAGGGAGGGTGGGGACAAAACTCTGTGCACCCAAGTATCTGAAAACACAGAAAAGAGTCCTGCATCACTTTGTTTATTCAAATACATAATAACGACAATTAGAATGAAAAGTATTTCCTGATCCTAGTTTTTACACACAAAAAAAAGACCCAATACTGCAAAAGCTGGACGTAAGCCTAACAAATTGCTTGTATACCTTAAATAAATCTATTTGCATGAGCACCCTGGCAAATAACATACAATCAAATGATTTGCATAGGCAGCTCAGGTTGGGTTTTTTTTCCAGGTGAGCAGGGCATTTAACTCAGCTCAATTGCTTCACAGACCTTTGAAAATTTGACCTATGAGTTTCATTTATAAACATATCAAATGAACAAGCAGACTTATTTAACCACTGGAATTTGGCTACAAAGCATTCTGCCAAATGCTCCTCAGAGTTTCATGAAACCTCCCTGAAGTCAATGGCTTGTTTGGCTGGAATTCAAGGGAGAATCTGGACCATTATCAATAACTGAAATCCTAATAAAGAAACTCAGAAAAAGCAGTTTTACAAGTAAAGCACACTATGCAAAAGTAATTGTGAACAGGAACAATCCCACACTGAGAAAAAATGAATTATTCACTGTTTGTTACTTTTGTATTGGCTTCTATTGTTTGAATTAATAGATATAGTTTATAATTATGTCTTGATTAACACCATTGTGTTCTAAATATAGAAGGTAAAGCAAGAAAATACCGTTTTTATTTGTTTCTCTCAGCCAATTATCTTTTCTTCTTGTCTGTGTGCTTCCCAAACATGAATAGAAACAGTTTGTGTCAGTGGTACTTTTTTTTTTCTGCTTTCATCCTTTTTTCTGGCACTGATTCTTAGTGAGCTGCCTTCCCACAACCAAGATGCTAGTCTTTCACTGAAGGGGGAGAGCTGTAGTTGTGCAGACACAGAGGAGCAATATGTGCTCACGTTATCCTTAGCGAGAACAACGCCTTCTCTCTAAAATAAACAACTCCCAGTAACAGTCAGTGCAAAGAGCAGCTCCTCACAGGACCACACCTTGCTTTCCTATAATCAAGATTTTTTTCCCCTAATCAACTCATTCATTTATTTTTACTACATCGCTTCATGTCTTTAAGTTAGTCTCTCAGTAACACGAGAAGAAAGTCTGCAGAAAAGCCAAAAATATCAGCCAATTAAATAAAATTATTTAGAATCTAACGGAAGTTAAGGAAAAATATATTTGACCTCTGAGAGACAACAGATTTTCAAATGTGGTTTTTTCAGACCTCAGCATGCCCTGCCAGTTACCTAGCTGGAAATTCAATCAGCACTATGAAAATGAACTCCATGATTTTGAAATCTACCACCCTGAACAATGAAAGGATTTATTTTAAAGTATGCTCCTCTGGTGAACTAAAAATTCTCTCTGGTTCCCCTACTTCATTTTATTTCCTTCATGTAATCTGGTTTTCATACTGCCATGTATGTTGATTTGTTTGGGTTCCCTTTTTTCTGAGACAATTTTTAAGGTACACAAATGCTCATATGAGCTAATACCCAACTATTAGGTTAATATCAGCTGGAGGTAACCAAGCTGAAGACAGCAGTTAGGCCATGAATTTGGGAGTCCAAAGGGAAGGAGTCCAACTTCAGACCTGCCACTACTCCTGCTATGTAACTGTGCATCTAGTTTTCTTCGTGTATAAAATGACACCAATGTCTTTCTCAAGAGTTTTGAAGTGTAAAGCACAACACAAGAGCAACCATCCTTTATCGTCCATGTTGGTGTTATTCTGCAAAAAGTTTAAATGCAGTTGCAGCAGCAAAGATTCATTACTGCATCTTGCTGGAAGCCAGCTAATAGCATAGATGAATATTGAAGAAATTATGACCACTTAAGGACAGGTTACACAGGAAAAGAGCTGTGGAAACTAACTGAATGACTGTCAACACATAAATCTGGTGAGCCTAATCTGATGATCCTTTTTATACAGCTAATAAGCTATTCCCTACCCAGAAAGGGTAGTCAAATGAGTTGAAAATTCTTCCAAATCTGAGAATGCTTTGTAGGTAGACGAGAAAAGGGTTAGAAGCAAGAACTCTACTCATTCACTCAGCAGAGATTATATATGCTAAGAAAAAAGGGGGAACAACATAAATCCAGAAAAAAATAAAGTGGGGTTTTTTTCAATAAATGAAAGTTCATTAAAAAGCTTTATGTGCCATATAAAAGAATAAAGAACATTACTCTGCATTGTTAGAGATCCCACCCCTTTTAAATTTGATTCGCTAATAGCATTCAAGTATTTCTATTTAAAGACTAAGTAGCTATATTTTGCAATTAATGGACAATAATAATTGAACAAGCATTCACTGTTTTTCACACTATTAAGAGACAATATGGCTTTAAATAGAATGTGATTTCAAGACATAATTTTGGGGGATTTTGTTACAGCCAATTTTAACGTGTTCCTGTAAAATTGTATACTATGTTTCTGTCACTGATATTACTATAAGATTCTTTCTTGCCTAACGTACATGCATTGTCATAATTTTGCCAGAAAAATTAGGAGAATCCAACAGATTTTTTGTCCTGAAGGAACCAGTTATAACTCACTTATTAAAAAGGGCCAATCTTTCATCTATTTGTATAGATGAAAAATAAAAGAAATCGTGCTATCTAAAGTTTTCCTGGTGGAAATTTAAAACCCTAAGCATCCATTTTCATCAAATAGAATCTTTTTCTTTTATAGTAAAGATTTATTAGTATGATGAGCATGATTCTTTGTCTCCACATCTTAGTTGCCATTTAATAAATTTATACAAATAAAGAGAAATTACTCTTAGGTATTTTGTGTATTCCTCAAACGTGCCTTATGACCCCTTCTTACAGCATAAAACCCCCACCTTTTAAATTTGTTGCCTAATCAATAACAATGAATTTCTTCTCACCAAGCAAAGTCATGGAAGAATTGATGGGTAGGGAGAAACACTTCAAGTTTTCTACCTAGTACTTAACTGCCAAGAGAATTCCACTTTTCTTATCTTGCTAGGTTCAACAAATCTTGAAAATATTGGAACTTATTGTCCATATATACAATAAAACTTGCACTGGTTTCACTAGGTCCCAAATTCCATCCAGAGCTGCTCTTTCTCTGCAGCAATGGAATTAATGTAAACAAACACCCTTCTTTTTTTGCCAGTTTTGAATCAAATATTTAGAACAGCAATCACACAACTACCCCCTTTTATAATCTGAAAACAGTTTCTACGTATAATTTATCCAGCTGGGAAGAAGCAGTACCAAGTACTCATAACTCTGTGTTTCTTCCTCTTCCTCTGCTCAGAGGGCAGAGCTAATGCCGAAGAACTAATGTAACTAACCTGGTGTTTGTGATAACATCCTTATACTGCCTATAACTGATTTAGACATACTCTATTCTTTTGGCAGACATCCATCATATCAAAGCTACACATTAAAAACCAGGGTGAATTGACTAAAAAGAGGAAGGTACCCTCTAGTTATGATAGCCATTTCTATTATTTTTCTCAACTTTCAGAAATCTTCAATCCCCTTTTTAAAATAGATGCAAACATTTAAAATTTGATCTAGTCAGATACCTTTAATTTCACCAAGGAGATCACTTGTGTTTAATTTTTCCATCTTCTCCTTCCAGTCTTTAGAAAGTAGCTTTTCCATACAGGATGAATCTATTAAAAAAAAAAAAAAAGAAACAGAATTATCAAATATATTCTCACACATCAGGAAAACAGGTGCTACCTTCATTTTAAAACTGTTCTTCCTGTACCAGTTGAATGGTAGTTTAGAAGGGAAATGAACTTGCAGCCAAACAGAATTCTTATTTAACTGCATTTTAAATCCAAAGTAATTCCCCTGAGGTTAATGGAGTTACTATGGATTTAACAAGAGTCTAATTGAAAGAAAAACTTCGTTGAGGATTTATGCATGCTAACTGCCAATTTACATGCATAGATTGCCAATGTATATATGAATTCTGTCTTTTTCATTTGAGAATGATTGTACACTTGAAATTATACATGAAGATTTAGTAGCTTTTTTTGGAAATTTGGCACACAGTGACATCTGAAACCCATTTTTATACCCATGTCAATGCAAAAGTTATTCATGTAATGTCTCCATGGAATTCATAAAAGCACTCTACATATTCGATGTTCACAGTATCAGAAATTTTCTCAGTACACTATAAACAACATGCAATGATTAGAAGATAGGCTTTCGTAATATGAAGTTCAGAATATATTTCAAGCCATTACCCCAGTCTGGGAGGCCTTCTGTAGGCAAAATTGTCACTGAAGTCATTACACTTTGGAGAAAGTACAAGATTGGCCTTAGTAAGTTTTCTATGATCAGACCCCAATTCCACTACAAAATTTGATACTGAGAATAACAGACTTCAATAAATTCTAAAGTTCTTCTCAGTTCCTAAATTAAACTAACTGGCTCTGAGGTCCAAATCATACATAACCTTGCAGAGAAGTTACAAAAGGTGGGTGACTTTTAATATGGGAATTCTTATGAAGGGAGCCTACAAGCCTACAAATTCTCCTGAAAGGAGGCTACAAGAAAGATGGAGAGAGACTATTTACAAGAGCACGTTGTGACAGGACAACGGGGAATGGCTTCAAACTGAGAGCAGGTTTAGATTAGAATTCGGAAAAAATTCTTTACTGTGAGGATGGTGAAGCACTGGAACAGGTTGCCCAGAGAAGTTGTGGATGCCCCATCCCTGGGAGTGTTCAAGGCCAGGTTCAATGAAATGCTAAGCGATCTGGTCTAGTGGAAGGTGTCTCTGCCCATGACAGGGGGTTTGTAAGGTCCTTTCTAACCCAGGCCATTCTATGATTCTGTCGTTAATGTTGTGTTACAGATTTTTATTACTTTAGAAACTACAACTCAGATTTATAAACAATTATCAAGAAAACTTTATAAACAACTCAACACTTATTTTTTCCTTCCCAGTTAGCAATAACAGAATTTCTGTTGAACTTTGTGCATTAACTTTCATCTGTAGGCAGACTCATCAACAATGTTTATGCTAAACTCCTTGGAAACCCTTAGGCCCAGTTTTGAAAGATATCAAAAACATTATCTGAATGTTCCCAAAACAAATCCTTGCAGAGAGTCTTCATTATAAGACCACACATCACTCTGGGTGGTGTTGAGCACCTCGCTCCTTAATGCATACCCTGGGAATAGCCTCACACCTTCGCTTGCTAGAAACTCTCACAGCAAGGTGCCACTTGTGTAAGGAGAGGAACAATTCACACAGTGCTTTCTAAATAGCTAATAATATTCCAAATTTTGATCATTTTAGTACTGATCCCACTCCTGTCACTTAGGAATTAACATTGGGCTGTACAAGAAGGAAGAATTCAGTCCAACTTATCTTCTGCTAAATTACTGGCAGATTAAGGTCAAATCGTGGCTCAAATTCCCGCGTCAGCAGCCTCAGCAGAAGCACTCACACAAGTGAAAGCAAAAGCAAAAAGCCCAGATTTAAGAACGGCAACACAAATCATATCATTACAACGGGTAACAGTTTGTTCCACCTCAGAGGATTCCAAAAATACTCAGAGGGAGGAGAAGCATTCAAACAGGTCACAAAAGGAGGATTTAAAGCTTTAAGGGGAAGTTTAAAGAAGAAAAAGGTCATGTGGCCAATCATATTTTAGGGTGCAAGTCATTTCAGCCTAAAAATTCACATTAGCATCACTCATTTGAAATAAACAAACAAACAAAAAACTGAAACAAAACAAAAACCAGTTGAAAGCAAATCAAAATGTAACTACCAAAAGATCAAAGATCAGGTTTTAATTGCAACACATTTTCACTGTGCAAGCCTCCATGGAAAGACAACGCAGCTCATAAATATTTTTGAAGTAATATTTCAGCAGAAAAGCTAATTTATTTACTAATTATATCTTTCTGTGAAAGAGACAAAATTAAGGAGCTGTAAGTTGCAATAGGCAGTGTTAAAATACTTGTTATATAATAACAATTTACTTTTAACAATAACAGCACTTATTACTTTTATGAGTTCTGGCCTGATAATAGGAGAATCAAGAAATAACCATCAATTACCAATAGAACATTATAATTTGTCTTTTTTTGTGATATCATGATTAGTTTAAAAAGACATTTTTGTGTTTCTGCCCTGCCAAAATTTCAGACCCCTCGTCCCTGAAAAAAAAAGAGGCTTTAGAGTATTATTTTGATGTTTGCTATAAGTTATATATGCTTTTACCTAAGATATTGTCCTCAATTCACACACAGAAAAGACGTTTCATTTAAAAAAAAAAAAAAGTAACTAGCATATTACAGTAGTTGAGAAAATACTTTCCTCAAATGCACTTTTATTTCTTCTCTTACTGTTCTTAAGAGCACCCATGTAGTATTCTTACATTATGTAAGGAAAAAAAATACATTTCTGAAGACAGACTGAGAAAGAACTAGAATGAAAAACAGGTCTATTTGTGTGCCATCTTTTTGATTTAATCACATTGCTAGTTAGAATTTTAATCTCTATAAATGACTGAAAAATTCCTTAAGAATCAGTTCTTTTAACACCCTTATCTCATTCAAATTCTATGTTCTAGATCTGACCACACAATTTATAGCTACTGTATTTTGTTTTGGGGAAGATTACAAAATGATTACACAATGAGCCTTTTAATAAACTTTTTCATAACATTGTAAAAATAGCTCTCTTGAAATCCTGTAAATTTTCAATTAGCATGTTTATTCTGCATAATTTTTTAGAATTTAAAATAATGATATGTGTTAAAGCTCTCTGGAGGTCTTCCACATTAGACACAAAACTAAATATAAAGGCTTATACTTGAAAGGCACGTCTCGCTTTAAGTTTTATATTCTCTTTTCACAAACACATTTTGAAAAGGTTTTTGAATCAGAAAGGGATTTTTCTTCTTTCTGTACTGAAAATTAATTTTTACAGACATATAAAATCTACAAAGATATCTTCTGACATAGTAAAATGTCTTCATCCATATTGATTCATTTTCTGATTTGATTCAATATAGAAACAAAACATCGACTTGGAATCCAGCACTGAACATTGAAGAAAGAAGCCCAAATTCACATCTGCACTGCATCACTCTCCCTGCACTGAGGCTCTGCTTCAGCACTATTCCAAAACCTTGTGGATCCCGACATTTTCAAAATTCAGGGGTATTCTTGCTAAAGACAATTATAAAGAAGCAATGAAAGAAATTAGCATTTATACATTTTTAGCTCTTCTCACTGACTTTATAAACCACAGTTATGCTTATGCCACAAAATAGCATATTTTCTACTGGCACATGTAAGATCAAACTCATGAAGTTGTGCTGGAGCAATTTATTATATTAAAAAACATACAGCTTCTCATCCTTTATATTCTCTTGTGAACTAGGAAAAAAAATTCTTTCAAGGACAGCAAACAGGTTAAGTATAATTATGATGACTAAATTAAATCATTGAGTATTATTTAATATCACGGTTTGTTACATACTTAGTTAGCAATTTTAATTGTAAACTAAAGGAGTTTAAAGTACTGTGAGAATCTTGTTAGACATGACAGTTTTGCAAAGGTGAAGAGAAGAGGATGTTAAAAGATATATAATCAGGGGGGAAAAAAAAGCCAAGGGGAAAAATCCTAGGTGCTAGCTGAAAAGGATCTTTTCACAATGACAAAGCATCGATGAAAAGAATTAACATTTGTCCGTTGGGTAATCAATCAGTCATGGAATGGATGGAATCCAGCTCTTTGTTGCACGACCGGTGATGAAGAACGAGCGTGTTAGCTATCACAGCCAAGCTCTCAAGTTCTTCTGACTGAATGAAAGTCATCTTGTTTGAATCAGGAGTAGTTTTTGCCTCTTGTCTCATCCTTATTCTCCCCTTTTTTTTCAGATTTTTTTTTCTTTGGTGTGTCTTTTTTAATTTCACTTTTACAGTCGTCAACAAGTTACCAACCACAGCTATATCTTACATGAATACTGTATGACCTTACAATGGCCTGCACCTATCCTCATTGATTTTGGGGGGTTGTTCCTTTTTTTTCTTTTTAATTCACTGAAGTAGCCTCCTATTACTTTCTTTGAAATACAGATATGAAAAAAAAGACGTTCATGCCATGTGTGAGTTTTTGTTTTTTATGGTAAAGTCATACATAAAAGAAAACCTAAATGTGAGAGTGCAGCAGCAAAACTTCAAAGCACTGACTGTCAGACATTATTATTTCAAATCAGCTTTGACTTTTTGAGACTTAATAAAACACTATAGTACAGACTGGCATATTTATAACACCTATACCAGTGATCAACTGAACTGTCTTATTCTTTCTACTGTGCAGTGCCTTGTTATTTTTTTTATAATAAGCTTCCCTCAAAACATGTTTAACAATACTGCAAACTGATAATTATTAATGATATGAGTTCTAAAACATGACTTGTTTGCATACAATTCTTTTTGAATGCATACATTACTTTGTGACAGAAGACAAAAGCACATTGATTTATTAATAATGATTGCAAATTCATGGCAAGTTCATAAGCAATACAGAAATATAATTCAATCAAAGTTATAGAGGTATAGGTGACATATTTCTACATGCATCTGAACTATTACATCTCAAGGAAAGAGGCACTGGAAAAGACAAGGTAGAGGATTTAGAAGAGAAATCAGGCAAGCTGAAAGAGAAATTGTTCTAAAAGCCTGATCAGATCCTCAGCAGGAGGAGAATACAGTTCTTTTCTGCATTTTAGAAGAACGATACTACAGACCTGGGGGCATCTTTGTTTCAGGACTATAGTCTATAGTTATATCCCATTATAATTCAGTAGATATTGCTAAACATAAAAATATTGCATTTTTGCAGGGTTTGGGACTACATAACACTATGCAAGTTTCTTCTAATGTTCAGTATTCCCAAATCTACTCTCATGACATTTATTTGCCTTCAGCTCCAGGGGACAAAAGGTGTCCTTTGGATCAGCTTTTGTCAAATAAGTTCAAATGCCTCATTAAAGTCTATATAAGAAAAACAGCACAAGTGGAATTAGCCTGTCAGCATCTATGAAATACTTGTTAGAGAAAAAGTATTGTGTGAGTTTGGGTTTTTTTCTTTGAAAGAATGTTAAATGAGATTATGAACTCCTTGTGACAGACATTTGCCTACCACACCAGATTCCTTCCACAGAAGAGCTGCTTTTTTCCCCCCAAACCAACTAAACTGCAAATAAGCATTAAAGGCCATTTCTTGGCCTGCTTTAGGTTGTACCTTTGCATATCTCACCCCATGCTCCAAGTGAAAATGGTGGGTTAAGCTAAGGACATAACATCTAAAATAATAATACATCATGGATATGAAAGAAGAATACTTGTTTCAATATTCTTCATAGGATACTAAATCCTCTTCAGAGTGGAAAAATCAAAATTAAATCAGTACTGAATTATTTCTGAATAAAAGTCAAGCAGAATTTAGATTTACTCTAGTCAAGGTTTGTTACTTACAATTAAACTGAAACACCAGGTCCATCAGAGCTATTATTAGATCCATTCATAAAAATCGTGAATTATTCTGAAAACTAAGTATATTTTTTAAAATCCAGTGATGAGTTTTAATAAACTTGTGCTGGGACTTTTGATTTACTTATCCATCTCTGAATACATGACAACACCTTGCTTATGACTGCCAATCAGATTTCCTGGAGGTAAAGAACCACCTAGTATAGAACTAGATCATAAAAATATTTCCTAATTTTTATGCTCCATAGTGTGTATTTTAAAATTAGATGCAAACTCTAACATTTTAGTATCAAAGGGAAAGGCAAAAGGTTAATTTAATTCACTTTGAAAGAACACAATTTTATAATCTTCTAAAAATCCAAAATTAAATTAAAGACTTCATGTTTTCATTCACTATTTGAAAAATAAAATATAATTTAACCATGACTATTAGAAACTTAACTGCTGGATGGTACTATCTATCCTGTTTTAATCCAAGGATGTAAAGTTTGTGCAATGTTACTAAAATAGATTTTTTTTTTGTTGCCATAGTTACTTTATTTCTTCTTTCAAGCACAAATTATCCTTTTCTGTTTCAATAAACTTTAAATAAAAGAAAAGGAGACAGCAACAATACAAAACTAATCAAAAATCAGCCTGAAGGCTTAACACCCATAGTTGCAATGTATTGCCACTGTCTCTTGTTCATAAGCAGCTTGGCTCCAATCCTGCTGCCAGTGGAGCTGCAGGTCAGGGGAATCTCATCTCATCCGTCTCAATTTCCATACTATTCTCGTACTGTAATTAATTGTCGTGGTCTAACAGAAAATTAAAATGTAAGGCATTTCAACATGTTGTTAGCCAGTGAACTTATCTCTCTGGCCAACTTTTCAAGAATTTCTTGGTCTAATAAGCTTTCAGAAAACAAGTTCTTGAAAAAAACAAAAATGCAATCACAACTCAAAAATGAGCAAAGTGACATTTAGAACAGGAAAACATGCTAATCCCTTTTGCTTTATTTATTGCAAAATACAAATAAAATCTAATCAAATCACTCCTAAATTCTATATCTTGCTTGCGATGACAAGGAGACAAATAATTTCGGCCAGTCACTTACTCCCTTTTCTCATATTGACTCTTTCCTACCCAGGCAGTACTGTAAATGCAAAATAAAAAAAATAAAAAAAAAAATAAAAAAAAAAAAAAAAAAAAAAAAAAAAAAAAAAAAAAAAAAAAAAAAAAAAAAAAAAAAAAAAAAAAAAAAAAAAAAAAAAAAAAAAAAAAAAAAAAAAAAAAAAAAAAAAAAAAAAAAAAAAAAAAAAGAAAAAGGAAAAAAATGAAAACAAAACAAAAATCGCAAAAACAAACAAACAGGCAAAAAAAGCAAAGAATTCTTCCTAAACACAATTATATGCAAAAGGCATTCAGCTCACAGTAGATGTTTTCTTGCTAGAGCAATGATGGAAATGCAACTGAGATCTGACTACCTAACATACAGTTTTGTTTAGGACAGGGAACCAAGCAGATCTGCCAATTGCTGTACATTTTTTCACAGTGACAAGATTTCCACAATATGATAAAATTAGAACTGTAAGAGCTTGGAGAGCTCTCTTAACTTTTAATTAAAACTCTCCAAGCTCACTAAAAATAATTAGGCATTAAAATGTTCTGGTTTTCCTCTGAATTCATTTGCACTACTTGAATGGTCTAGATCTTGCATGAAACAACAGACATTCTAAACAGAAACACTGGAATTAAACTGGGGATAATTTCCAGACCTGCTTTCTGTGATGTGGCTACTGGGAAAAGCTGTAGAGTCTGAGCCTGTACCAATTCTGCCTAAAATGGCTTGCTTGAACAGGAATTCTCTAGTGCAAAGAGCAGAATTCTGCTCAGTGCAAAACTCTAGATAAAAAGGAGTTTGGATTTCATGGAAAGAATAACCCAAGATTACAGTTCTGACCTTTATTTTTATTTATTTATTAAAAAGCAGGACCTTTAACCTTGCAAATGTTTTTGTTCTCTTAAAATAACTCATACAATGCTATACGCCACACTATTTTTAGCAAAGCAACAAGAGAAAGCATGCTTTTCCCATACAGCAGGGCACTGATATAAACATCAACACAGATGCTCTGTGAGAGAGAGCTGGACTTCTCAAGCACTTGATCATTAAGGAATGCACCAACTGTTTTAGATAATCTCGTGCCAGCTCCAATTCTGCTCCACACTCCCCTTTGGGAGTGGCAAATCTTGTCCTGCTCCTAATTTTTCATTTTACTCACTCCTCCATTCTTTTTTTCTCTTTTCCCCCTGGAGCAGAGGGAAAAAAGCATTGTGTGCCAAGCAGTGCAAGACTAGAATCACTTCCCCAAACAGAGCAAAACTTTTAGACAATTAACCCTCCCCTCTTCTTTCAGATAAATTACTAAGTATAAAATGCAATCTGTTTCCTTTGTTTACTCAATATGAACAATTTGTAAATGACTCAAGGATAAAATTCAGAAAATGTTGTGCTAAATTAGAACCATTATAAACATGCTAATGACTGCTCAACTAAAACATGCAGGATCAGTGTGAAGAAATATATTTAGTTCCTGTGAAATACAGTTGTATTGCCTCAGAACTATTTGGTCACTTAATTGTATATGATTACTTCAGGAAAATGTTAATTTCATGAACACTGCACTAGACAATACACTATGAATGTCAAAAGGACCTTTCTCAAGTGTCAGTGTAATTGCTTGGATGCAATGTTTTGGCATATTAGTAGAAGAGAAATATCTTTTAGGTCTATCAAAATTACATATACATTTCATTCCTCCACTTAAAGTTTCCCTTCCATGATAAGGGATATTTTAATGTTAGATTGGCTGTATTCATTGAAGATATTGCCTTATTTGCATTACAATGATAGTATA
Organism: Empidonax traillii; assembly: GCF_003031625.1. NCBI lineage: Eukaryota > Metazoa > Chordata > Aves > Passeriformes > Tyrannidae > Empidonax > Empidonax traillii. The sequence continues at coordinate 26,582 of NW_020955467.1, read as the reverse complement.
CAGTATATTATATGAATTCACGTATCCCCTAAGTATGTGCACCTTTATTTATTCCCAAGTGAATATACAATACTGGCAAGAGAAACCATCAGGCTTAACACAACAGCAATCAGGGACAGACAGGAAAAGGGGAGCATAACTTGCTTGTAAGCCCTGGCCAAAAGATTATATAAGCTGATATAAAAAAGGAGAACTATACATTTATTTTCCTGTTTCTCACTATGCACACACAAGAAAAGTAACAGTCAATAGGATTTGCAATATTTGTTGTTTTGCAAAAGGAGAAAGTTATGCTAATGGAAGCAGAGATCAATCTTCATTATTTTCTTTGCCTCCACATCTTCACATTTTTCTGTATTGACCAATTCTAGAAGATCTTTTTTCTTCCCTCAGAGTGGAAAAGAATGACTGAGCCAATAACTTAACTAGAACTCATCAGCATAGCTCCATCATAGCCTACTTAGTCTTTAAGAGATATGAAATTTATCCCAATATTTGGCCTAATTATTCTTTCTCATAATCTCATATGTCTGTACCTTGTTATAGTCCTTTTATAACCCTAAAGAATTCACTCTCACCTTTGGCATCCACCCTTCTCAAGTACTTCCGAACTGAAGTGACATTGTTCTCCTTATTCCTCAAACAAACTATTGAGAATTTAATCTTTAAATCTTCCTTTGGAAAACTTCTCTGGAAAAAATCATGTATCATATGGCCCCTGGACACGGAGCGTCTTTCTTTTAAAAATTAATTTCCCTAGTAGCTCAAGCAGTTGCAGATGACATGTCCACCTCTGTTCAGCTGTGTTCTAAACCCAGCCACTCAATTCCTTTTATTAAAGACATGGGGGCAGATTTTCTTTCTCTTAACAGTGTACAACTCTCCCAGATTCTTACACCAAACTGAAAAAAGCAGAGGATCCCATCTCAACTCAAGAAAATATCTGGTAGCACAAATAAATATTTGTGTTATTGAGTCTCCTATCAAGTGCAATGCCAATTAATTATTGCATCTTTTAACAAGGTAGAAATTCTGTAAAATTATTATGAAAAGATTAGTCGAAGTTTTGAGGAGTAAAGTCATCTTAAACAAAAGGTGATACGAAACCACAATAATGTGGAGGTTTCTTCACACCAGGTTAGTTTCAGGGACTTGAGGGAATGGGAGTGAGGGGACCTCCTGAAAAGGAAGCAAAATCAGTTTCTATTAAACTGATTAATGTTCCTTGCAAAATTTGTGACACCAGATGATTTACGAACAAAACATGAATGATTCAAAAGACATCTATTTTGTTCCCCAAATCATGTTCTACTCATTACCCTAATAATGCAGTAATAAACATCTGTTTAATGATTTGAAGGCTTCTTAATATTGTGTATAAAAATCTTAACTCAGCTCTTACATAAAATATTCTGAAATTAAAACAATTGTATAACAAAAAGAATTTTCCATGAGAAATCCTTAAGCATTTTTGAATGTAAAAGTGTAATACAAAGAAAGCAAAATAATATGCTCTTGATTTGAAATGACTTCAAACAAGGATGCAAAGGAATGAAAACAATAGCTAGAATCTCCTCTCTATTACCATTTCTGAAGGTGTCTATGGCACACGATGCAGTCTCTTCCAGGACATTACAATACACTGACAAAATCAGTTCTGTAGCTCCTTTTTTATGAATAAAATTTCAACCTAAACAGTCATATTCTATATAAACAAAAATACAGATCAACTAAGACTTTCCTGAGCTAATTCCAACAAACAGAGCTTAAAAAGGTTTACAAACCTCACAAGCCATAGATTCATAGAATCTATGGATAGATAGGAAAAGAATCCTAGGATCATGACAAAGTACCACTAACATATTACTGCCAGGGGTATATATTTCAGGAAGAATAGAATGGCTTCTTACAAATCTTCGCAAAGATTTAAGAGGGAATTAATATCTTCAAGAACAATAATCTAACGTTTTCATTTCCCTATATACATAGACTAGAAAATTAGCCATCATTTTATTCATATAAAAGAACATTATCAATTTTGTAAAGTTAATGAATGGAAAGATATGGAAATCTCAGAATTACAGTTAAGCAGGAAATTTTAATTCAACACACATATACATTATGATATATTCTCTAAATTTTCCTCTTTTTTCATTAAAACAAAAAAATGTGCCAAATTTTTGTATGGGATTCTTGCTATATGCAGTACATGGGATAATCATAGAAAAAAGCATAAACTGGAACTGCAGAGCAAATGAGGCTGTTGCCCATGCAGTCATTGTCTATGTTTCATTGCAAAAGTTTAAAGAAACTAAATGAATGAGGGAGGGAACTGCAGGGGAGAAATGATGGGTCGCAGTTTCATTTTCTGGGAGCTCAATTTAAAAAAACTTGGGGTTTTATTTGAGGAACTGCTGAACATTCACAGCTGCAGCTGTGTCAATGTAAAGTCAATGTAAAGATTGAGGCTATAATATATATAACTATATATAAACTGCTGCACAAAGTTAGGTCCTCCAGAAAAGAATCAGGGCCTAAACACCTCAAGCTGAACAACCAAGAAATCAATTATGTTTTTGAAGTCAAACTCTTAGGCCCACACCTGTGAAAATGGCATACTGACTATACTTTTTTCCTCTTTACAAAGATTTGGAGAAATTAATTTATTTGTAGCACATTTACAGAATATGCTGAAAATAAAACTAGCCAATTGTGTAGTATCCATGAAGCATTAAGGCTCCAGATTCACCATTAAGGACATAACAAGATACTGGATAGTTTCACATTTGTGGAGGATCATCCTGTCAGTGAACTGGATGAATCACAATTTTTTCTTGAGGAAAAAGCATTGCTTAATCATGTAAGAAAACCACCTATGTGGACACAAAAATTGTTTTAATTTTAGTATGTTTGAAGTTCTGTTGGGTCACTGAAGAAAACTTTCACCAGTTGTGAAGACATGGGGCAAAATGAAAAGTTTTAAACCTGTGCTTATATACACAGGTATATAAGCAGACTTCTATAAATTAGACTTAGTGGCCAGACTTGGAAACAATGGCAATTTGAAGGGTACTTACATTGCCTCATTAAAGACAGGGTGAACAGGAAGTATTTCCTGCACACTGCACTTCACCAATCAAAAGCACCAATGATAATACAAGAGTGCATGTTGCACCCTGTCCTAGTGCAGCAAAACAGAATAAGCCCCTTTTGCTCCCCTGACAGGGCAGATCTTGACACCCCTCATGTACAGGCTGACAGACCTTTTTGCTTGGAGCAAGTGCTATCACACTGCTATGCACTAATGGACCCTGTGTTTCACAGAAGGAAATAATTTTTGCCATCAAAATTGGTGGAAAAATTAATCACCGTAAGCATCTTCCCAATAAATATCAGAACCAAGAACAAGAAGATCACTTGTAAACTTCTGAAAGATTTAATAATACTTAATCTGCTACCCAAAACATTAAAACACATGCAGTACAATTAAATCCTAATAGTTACATAGAAGGATAACAACAGTTAAATTCACACTACTTTTTTAAATTATTCTTTATTTCCTATTCTCTACTAAACATCCTTCTTTTCCAGAATCCTCCTCACCACAAGCAAGAAACAGGCCATGGAGCTCAATTATGCCACAACCTTCACTAAAAGTTATATCGCAGGTAACAGATAATTTACACAATTTCTGTGTTAAACATTTAGCCTTCTTCCGTTTTTGTTAACTCTATGGTTATAACAGTTTAAATTTATGAGGCGAATTTTAGCTGCATAACTCTCCAGAAAATCTAAGCATGCATGAAATTTTACACAGCTATTTTGAAATTGTAGCTTAATGTTGGTTTATGGTATACTTTTTACGCAAATGCAAAAGAATCTAACACAGACTTATTTTTTAGATGTTGAGGATTTTTTCATATTTAGGACCAAGACAAAATTCCACGTTATCAGAATAAAAGATCACTCAATTATAAGTTCTCATTTATGATCTTAGAAGTATTCATTCTAAAGAAAAGGACACGTAAGAAATACCTTTTTCTGAATGCTAAATGACAAAGTATATTGAAAAATTATTATATTCACAGAATCACAGAATATTCTGAGATGGGACAGACCCATAAAAATCATCAAAGTCCAACTCCTGGCTTTGCACAGGACAACCCCAAGACTCACACCATGTGCCTGAGGGCATTGTTCAAATGTTTCTGGAACTCTGCCAGGCTTGGTGGTATGACCATTTCCCTGAGGAGCCCGTTCCAGTGCCCAACCACCCTCTGGGTCAAGAACCTCCTTCTAATATCCAGTCTAAACCTCCCCTGACACAACTTCAGACCATTGCCTCGGATTCTGTCACTGGTCACAACAGAGAAGAGATCAGCACCTGCCCCTCCTCTTCCCCTCACGAGGAAGTTGTAGACTGCTCTGAGGTCTAATATTATCTTATTAATTTAAATATAATACCAAACTCAGAACATGAGTAACAGGCAAAGGTTTGTTTCCTTTTGCACTCAGTAATCACAGATTATTGTACTTCATGCACTAGCACTCAAGGAAAAATAAAATTCACCACAGCAACCATATATACTTCCTTTTAGAGCTTCTTTAGCAAAGACACATTTCTAAGGTTGGATCCTTTGTATATATAGGATGTATGTATGGACTTCGCACAGAAATAGTGTGGCCACAACTGTTTGAACATGCAATACAAAGGTTTGTTACTATCAAACCACAGGCAGAAGTTTGGGCTGCTGCCAGGATCTCCACGTGCTCCCAGTTTGGTGCACCAAATTTATGTTTACATACATTAAAATTGAGATCAATCTCTTACCCTTTGGTTGAATTTTCATTGTCTTTACTTCACATGAAAATTATCTTACAATATTTTTTATCTTGACATTACCCACAAAACTTACTGTATTTAGACAACTGTACAGTCTTTTTTGCCAACTAATCACCTCTCTAATCTCTGGGCTGCAAAGCTGCCTGAACCCTCCTCCCATATTTGCCCTTACACTATTAATATAATCATGAGCACTAGGAAAGCAGAATCTCAAACATCGCAAGTTACACGTCTCTGGTTCCTTAAGCTTTTTTTAAACACTTATTTATGGGCAAGGTATAATTTACACCACCTTATGTATGGCTAGGCAGGTGGCACACTGTGACTGCTGCTGCTTATATCAATATGCTAACGTCAATGTCAGCAGTGCCCACTTTTCCTCACCAATCAGATTTTCACCTGTTCTCTCTTATTATAAGATTTGACTGAGAGCTCTCTGTGGCAAGGATTATTGTTTGCTTTTACTACTGCTAACGTACTTTCTGAGAGAGGCCCCTGAAAAAAATTACAAGGAAACATCTTAATTACTTCTGTTAAACTCAGAGACTCTTCAGAACACAGAGGTCTACACTCCATGAAAAAAAATAGAGGTTTTTAATCACAGAATATTCTGATTTGGAAGGGACCCACAAGGATCAAGTCCAGCTCTCATGTGAAAGGCCTACATGGGGATTGAACCCACAGCCTTGGTATTATTAGCACCTTCCTCTAACCGACTGAGCTGATCTCAGGGTGTTTGGTCCTTTTTCCTTGCAAAGCTGTGCATGTGATACAACTTACTATCTGAACTGAAACAACTGCTCAGCCTAAGCAAGAGGCCCGTGAATACTGAACCTCTGCCTTCACAAAGAGATGATGGCACTATGCACAGGCATACTTTTCCCAAGGCAAAGCAGACACTGCAGGTCCTAGAGCTGCTGGTACAAGTCCATGAATGCTGGAAGTCACATGGAATTTTTTTCAATTCTACGGTGATATTTCTCAAGTCTCGCAAGTTCAGAACGTTTCCAGTTCTAGGCGTGTAAGAAGAAACATGACAAAACCACGCAAGTAGGAACAACAATTCCTTTCTGTGAACTATCCCACATCCAGATATTATCAGGAATTGTCCAAAAGCCTTTTAGTTGACAGGAAATAAATTATTTCCTTCTTCAGCAAAATGTAACTCCCTAATAAGTGTACTAGCCTATATCATGGTGTAAATGTGAACTTTGATACAAAGACAATAACATCCCCTTTCTTTCAAAAACTATTAACTGGACCTACTCAGTACCTAAGACTACAGAAAATTAGCCTTAGAACATAGGTTTAAGAATTTAAATTGCAGCATTCCATTACTTTTTACAGTTACTTACAAAAACAGTATTAAAATTTGCCCTTTGTTTTGATTACTTCTTTTTTTACCCTTTTTACACTAGTGAAATAATATGGATACTGACAGAGACATAGGCCCTAATAGTGGAACCTTTTGCTGTACTGAACAGATGAATAGAGTACAAGAACAAATATTGACAATAAATACATAGGAAAACCATTATAATAATTTGCTGCAAAGCCATGCAGGAAACACCACGTTGGATCAGGCTGCTCAATAACTCCTCTCTAATAATGGCAACTTTTACAAAGACTAAATAAAAAATTGTAATACCATGAACATGTTTTACCTATACTCAAGACTGCTCTTTTTCCTTTGAGGAAGCTTCCACACCTTTGTACCAGAGACAAGGACCAGCACTCCTCCAAAAGGATAGAGTTTGACCAAACAGAAAACCACAAAAAAGCACTTTTAAACCACTAATTTTGCATCCAAAAATATATGTTTTCTTCATGGGCAGATACACACATTCTTATCATTGCTCAATTTTTTATTTTTTAAGTACAACTTTTACAACCTCTTCTTCCTTGCTTAGACAACACATAGAACCATAAAATGTTAAGGGGTTGGAATGGACCTTAAAGATCACCTAGTCCCAACCACCCTGCCATTGGCGGGGACACCTCCCATTAGACCAGGTTGCTTAAGGCCACATCCAAAACTGTACTTGAACACTGCCAGGGTTGGGGCATCCACAGCCTCCCTGGGCATATTTTTCCAGTGTCTAAACACATTCACACTAAAAAATTTCTTCCTAATATCTCTCTGAAACTTCCCCTCTTTCAATTTGTACCCATTACTCCTTGTCTTACTACTACAGTTCCTCATGAAGAGTCTTTCTCAATCCTCCCCATACTCCCCCCTTCAGGTACTAGAAGGTTGCTATGAAGTCTCCACGCAACCTTTCTCTTCTCCAGGCTGAACAGTCCCAACTTTCTCAGCCTGCCTTCATAGGAGAGGTGCTCCAGTCTTACTGCCAACTTTGTGGCCCTTCTCTAGACTTGCTCCAACAGTTCCATGTCCTTCTTATGCTGGGGACACTGGAACTGTATGCAGTACACCAGGTGGGGATCATCCTAACCTTAAAGCCCAATTCCTCTTGTTTTGCAGGTGTTCTGATTTCAATTCACAGTATCACGGGAAGATGCCCATAAGACCTCCCCAAAATTACACAATTCATATCAGCTACCAAATGTAGTACATACACTGGAAAATCATACCAAGCCAACAAACATCAATAAGATTCTATAACAACTTTCCAGGGCCAAGGTGTCAGGTGACCTCCCTGTACTGGATCTTCTCTATGTCTTGTTGCTCAGAGGCTCTGACTTTGACTTTTGCAAAAAAAAAATGTCTGGATCAAATCTAGCAAAGAAAGGGATCATTTATAAGTCCTCTGTGGGTACATTGTGTCTTTGGTGTGTGGCTGAAACTCCCATTAACACTAACATGAGCTACGCAGTCCTACTGATGGGTGAATTATACCCCTGACAGAAAAGTGGTTTTTTGCTCGATGGATTTTCTTTGATGAACTTGTTGGCTACTGCACAGTCATGTGTATATATTTAAGTATTTCTCTGTGTGTATGCATTTGTATATCTCTACAGTGATGATGTCAGTTTGACTAAAAATGCAGATAAAGCATTTCTTAAGCCAATATGGGCCAAAGCTAATTTTCCCCATATAAACTTCGGTTTGGCCCTTATTTATCAAAACCAGAAAAAGTTTGACAGAAAAGGGGATCCAAATTGGTTATCCCAACAAAAAAATAGAAGTTAAGGCCTTTCTTAAGACTTACTTTATAGAAACCGTATGCACAACTTTCACTTTCTAGAAAGTGGTTTTCTCTTGAACACACATCAGAACCATTCATCATCACATAATTGCAAGTTGTCAGTCAGAGCCGCACCCTTCACGCAGTGGCAGGCCGCCAGCACATCTGTCAGAAGCACTCACAAGCTTCCGTGTATTATTGTAATCCCCTACAAAAGGAACAAACCCATTCATCCTGTCCACATTTTCCAAATGAAATGACGACTGTAAACCCTGAGCCTAGAAAAATAATAGCACTTACCCTAAAAACGCCACACTTGTCAAGTGACCACAGGCTAAATACCCGTGAGCAAATATAAAATAATTCTAATCCCTCCATGTAACGCATAAGTTTTAGGGAGTCGGGTTCTTCATGCATGAAAGAGGAAAGATGGGTTCTGTGTGTAAAACAACAGTGAAACTGGTTGTGGGGTTAAACCTTGTTCCCAATCTGCAAACACTCACTCTGGACTTGATGAGGAAAAATGTATCCTTCTTGCTTAATATTTCTATTGTCTTTTTTGGCTTCTTCTGTTTTCTTTCTCCTTTACCTAGAATCATCTAATCTTTGTGTTAGCACATACTCTTTTCTCCTGTACCTCTGAAAAATGCATTCTGCTCAGACAGGCTCCACAGGTGACACCTTCAGGCCAGTCTGGATTTAGTGAACCTGAGGAGTTGGGCCAATGAGTACAAAGCAGGCAAGATTCTCTTCTCTGAAGTGATGTTTCCTGGAGAACTAAACAGTTTTAAATGTATTAAATACTGTTTTACACAAGTGTTCAGAAGTTTATTTGCAGAGTATATGCATATGAGAGCCATGAATACTTTGGAAAATGGAGTATTAAGTTTTACCTCTCTACCTTCACTAACTCTTTTGCATTCTCTCCCTGGAAAGTATGACAGTTCAGTGTTCAGCAACACTGAGTGAAACACATGTCATCCCCTTCAAGGCAACAGTGAAGCCACATGAATCCAGCAGGGTCTTCTGAGTAGCTTCGCTTCAGCCAGTGAGGCTGCAGACAGAATCTAACGCATCCCTCTATCCAGCCAGATTTTTATACATGCTCAGATACAGAAGTGAAGCCATGACTCTTCTCAGACCCTCCCTACTTCCAATAATTTGCCCTGGAAACATTAAAAGAGCAGGAGTATCCAGCCAGCACGCATGCCCACCCATAGTGACTGGGCTGGTGAAGGCTCTGTGCACGCCTCACTGCTATCGGGCACTTTTATCCGCCCTTGACACAGGCAGAATGCACGTTACGTATACAGACATACACAAACATGCATTCCTGAAACAATTTGAAAGATATATGATGGCTGACCTGCTACAAAATTTATTTCCAAGAGCAAATAGAGAAAGCATTACTCCTGAGTGATACAGCCAGGAGTAAATTATACCATCTCACTGCACAGTGGAAGAAAAATGTTGTAACAAATCAACCCGCAGTTGTGCTGTGCACCTATATTCACACGGTATTGTTGTTCAAACTAGTGTTAAGGAAAATACAGCAACTCTCCAACTATCTCAGAAAAAAATTCAGTGTACTGTAAAACTGCCATGCAAGCATGAGGAAGGTACAGAAACTGCTTTGCTTACTACTGGACAGTCACACAGACTAGTCCAGCTGGTCCACCCCACCAGATTGAAGGTGGAACACAGGAATATCAAAGTTGATCATCAGACTCCTGCAAAACATCCCAGTTTCCAAAACACCAGTGGATGAATAAAAATTGGTCCCTCGATTCTTTCATGACTGTTTCTCAGTTAGAAAGATGATCTTTTTATCTCATACAACTACTGAAGAATTAAATCATTTTGCAATATAAACAGCTTTAAGCACAATAGTATATTTTTCAATTGCACCATCTTATCTTTTACATATTTTCAAAGTTTACTTGACATCTTTTCACAACTAGGCCATATTCAGTGTTAGTTTTAGTCATGAATGAAGACCAAATTTCACTAAATCTGAAAGAAAATAATTTTGGACTTGAGACATCATGAGTAACAATATCTGCTGTAAACTAGTTAAATCAAGATAATTGAATGCTTTGTCTTTTTATATAGATATATGATATAAACACACACAAATATAAGTACAACATATGGTCAACAAGAAATAAATAAAACTGAAAACCCTTTACAACTGCATGGCAAGTATCCAAACTAAATTTCAGGTAGCAGATGGCATGAATAGGATACATGTGAGAAACAGGCAATTTCAATTATCTCTGAATAGTTCATAAACAGGAAAATTTGGCAAACGACAATTTAAAAAAAAAAATTGACTTGAAAAATAACATCGTGTAATAGAGATAACTGAATTGAAAACATAACAATGCAAAGTTATTAAGCTCATCCTGACTGTAATTTCATAATGAGTATTAAATGATTACATGTGACAGAAAAGAGCTGCCCCAAATACTCATGGCTGGAAAATGTAATAATTAATTATTCCAAGTGGGGCTCAGGATTTCATTTTGGTTATTATAACCCAAAAGTCACCAAAATATCTTGCTCACCAAGTCCCTTCTTAGCTTTTGTGCAATCTACAGATGAAAAAAACAAACAAACAAAAAAAAAACACCTACAAATTGAACCTGTGTGTTTCTTCAAGCAGTAATTCAGACAAATTTCAATGGGGTTTATTCATCAGAGGTCAGATTTGCCCACACGTATCATACAAAAATTATATTGGTTTAAGCCATAAAATAAAATAAGATGCAAAAAAATATTATGTTTAGAATCTTGTGTGAGTCATACCTTCACAAAAGAGTTTCCTCTCTGTTTAACTTATCTTTTTGAGAAATGAAAAGGGTTAGGTGTATCTCTGAAATGTCAAAATTTAATAAGTAGGACAGAGGTTACTTTCCTAAACATTTCATTGAGATGCTTATAAATGCTGTGTATAGTCAGCCAGACAAGTCACCTAGGAATCTATTCATTCGACATTCTATTTTTGCCTTCATACTCCCCTCCTTCATTCTCCTTTCCAGGTAAGAAATGTGTCATACATAAGATCTATTAGCTCAAATCCCTGATGTTATTCAGATATCTAAATGTGATTTAAGTGACTAATTGCCATTTGTGTAATTGGGAGTTAGACAGCTAAACAATAGTTTGGGTGTCTGTATTCCACTGAGATGTAAGCTTTTCTCTTAATACGTCTATGAAAAAATAGTAAAAGTTTTCAACCATTCCAGTCTTGTGCTAGATTAAAGACAAAAACAATTAAAATGAAAAAAAAATCCTTCCTGCATAAATATAGGCAGGAAAAAAGTGTAATTTACACTGACATACATATAGATTTTCATTTATCAGATTATCTGTTAACAGACAGGATAAGTACCTCCAAAAATCAGAAAAGAAAGGAAGGTTTATTGACCCCTGTGATTCCAGAAACATTTAGTAAGAATTGAAGAAGCTGTTATCCAGTTCAAATGACAACTATTTCTCTTTTTTCATGCTAATAGAGAGAATTTGATCCTTGTTAAAAGGGAAGGTTGTTCAGAAAGCTTTATCAACAGCACCTTCAGCCTGGCATAATAGAGGCACAGCAAAATCAACAGATGCTTCTGAAAATCTCAATAACCGAGGTTTGGGTCTTTGGAAGAATGACTAGTCTGCCATTTCATAACTGTCATTTGAAGCAGGAAAGGTGATGTTTAATGACAGCTGGGTTTTACTGCCCAGATGAACTGGAATACATAGAACCCATGTATTTTATGTACATTGAATATTTATGTAACTTATTTATACATCGGTGTGCTTATAGCTAGAAACTGATATATACACAACTGTAGTATTTAAAAAATGGACAGAAGTTTTAGGAATGATGCTTGAATCAAATTACATCTCATTTTCAAAGCTGGTGGGCCCAAGAGTTTTGGAAGTTGAAGTTATAAGTGCTGAACATATCTCAAAAATCAGTCCCACTATGTTCCAAGTTAGGTATCCAAAGTTAGGTAACCACAACCGATCTCTTGGGTCACTGGAAAGGATGTTCACAGTAAACACAACTACAGAGTCAAGACACTACGAGCTGAATATCTCTTCCATCAGAAGAAAGGCTGCTATATAATACCTTTCAGTCAAAGTAATACAGGAGCCACCAGCTGCAAATATGTTTTTAGAATTCACAGAATCCCTGAGGGAGAGTCAGCTACTTCTTTTGGAGACCTTAACCATTTCTCATCATACTCAGGCAGCCCTTTCATGGGTCCTTCTACCACAACTCACAAAGCCAACGCCACACCTCCTATCTTGGAAGTCTGGAACACAACGAAATCTAACAAGGAATTGTCAGAAGTGTCAGTAGTCACCCCATGCATTAGAAGCTCCAGTCAAGCAGGGATCTCTTGAGCCCATGAGCCCCGTCCTCAGTAAGTGCAGGTAACCATATAATAACCAGGAGCGAATTCTGCAAAGCTCACCAAGCTCCATGTGGCTACTAACTTAAAAATGAACATGCTTTCAGAGTGGTTACAAGCACAGGTGTTCAGCAGATATGGGTTTAATGTCATTTTTCTTTCCCAACTTGCCCACTGACTGACAGTCCCACAAAAGAACAGCTACTGCTCTCATCATTTCCATAGCTCAGAGCGCAGGAGTTTGCCTGGTTTCATAAAAGAAAGATCCCGGTTTGAAAATATTCCTTACTCTCTCTGTAATAATAATAATAAAAAAAAAATTCTAAAATTTAGAAGTTCAGAAAATTTAAACTTAATTCTTAATATAAATTAAATGAATCCTAGCAGCCCCAACTATCAGTTTCAAACCAGTAAATCAGTATGCTTAATGTCAGCAACCAATAAAGCAGAAACATATGCTCTGCTTCACTAATGGCATAAAGAACATTCCCTGATTGCCTTTTGGTTGAAGCCAAATGTTTGTTGGCTAAAACAAGATTTATTTTAGAAACATTAATTTTCAATAGCATGCAAACTGATTCATTTTCTACTAAAATCTGTGAGATTACTTTTAGTTTTAAAAGACTTCCATAATGGTTTCTACACAAGACCTATCAAATTATATTTCTTGGCCCATAACAGTCATCTATCGTTTCTCCTGGCTAAGAAACCTTCCCACAGTATATTATAGTACAATATGTGAGCTACTGTGTTTGAAGTTACAGCTTATTTTATCAAACTGTAGAGGTTCTCTACAGCTAGTAAGTGGTACACTCCCTTGAAACAAATAGATCAGTGTTTTCTTTGATTTTGTATTTTCTTTGTTTGAAAAGAATACTAGATGTTAAGGCAATGAAATATCAAATATTCAATATATAACTACTGAAATATACACACATATAGTGTGTATCATATCAAACATGATACTAGAACAGAACTATGTGTCAGCCGCTGAGCTTCCATTTTTCTCATGCATTTACACCAAGAATCAAGAAGTTACATTTTCCAGAAAGTTCAACTCTTTTTCAAGCACTCAAAGGAATGAACAATTTCTCCGAAGTGTTCCCACTATTCTCAGTGCTGGAAGTTTTAATAAATTAAACATTTCTTTTGTGACTGAGTAAGAGCTGTTGAATACTAGGGCCATTTGAAAATCTCGTCCAGTGGGGGAATCTCACAATGACAGAAAGTCCAAATAGCATCTTTAATATAACAATTCATTACACTTGAGGCATAACACCATATCATCTAAGCAAGAACTGCAAGAGTGGTGCCATAAAATGTAAATTTTACTTTTTCAATTTGCGACCAAAGTCATTTTAAGAAACCAGATAATTCCAGTGCCTCAGACATCAAAGTAAAAAAGTGGTTTCACGAAAGGGTCAGCTGAAAGTATATGGCATACAGTGGTTGGCAAAAGATTAAAATGCAATCACATACAAAAAAGCCACAACTTGAAGGAAATCATGCATTCTTGAAAAGATACTTAATACTAATAGATGACATACTTTTACTTGAGTTTGGATCATCTATCCTCATGACTCATTATGTGTTTGAGTACATCAATTATATCATAAATAATTTATATCATTACAATATTCTGTGGTTTAATGCATTTAAAATTGTTTCAGACAGATGAGGGTCTTATATGTCTCACACACCTCAACACACCAAGACACTAAGACTGGAATAAAACGTTCTTATTAATAAGTCTCTACACTTCTTCATATAAATAAGTTAACTCAAAATACACCAAAGAACAAAAATCAAAGTGCTAGGGTGTCCAATTTACAGACAGGGTATCTGAAGCAGGAAGGTTTAACATCTTTGCCCAAACTCAAAGCAAGTCACTGCAATCACTGTGCTTCTCTTCAGATTCTGAGAACATAATAGAAAACCTAACAAAAATAGAGCTTGGAGGAAACATTCTCTTAACATACAGCATGATCACAAACACTGAAAGGCTGGTTGACATTTTCAAAGCTGCAAAGGGAATTTGGATGCCGCCAATTCTCATTAACTTTAATGGGAACTGGGCATCCAAATCTCTTAGGCAGTTTTGCAAATCCCACCACAAATGACCATTTAGGTGGTAAGCATTAAACGGTATTGCCTGCCAGGCACCTTTATCTTTAGAGAGGTTCATAAAAGAAAGCCTCATTGTTTTCTTCCTTGTAGAAGAGTATGTGAGCTAAATGAAGTTTCTCACTCATGGCTTACACAGAAACAATTTTTCCTGCCCCTTGCAAGGTGCAATTCAACCAGTTTCTGTAGGCTATCAGTAGGAGAGTCAGGACAAAGAACACACATAGGAAAACAATCACTGCTGAGGGATAAAAAGTAAATTCACTGCAAGTTGGTGAATATTTCTGAGCAGACACTTCTGCAATACATGGGCTTTTTTTTTGACTTTTAATAGAAATATTTGGTATTACTAGTGCTAAATTTCTCACCTATTCATTTTTTGCTTTCTATATGCCCGTCTTTCTGACTAACACCTTGGCATTCAAACAAGTACTATGCTCAAAAATAAAAAAAAATAAAACCTGTATAAATGACAGTGTTCAACCATGAACACATTGTCTTTTATGAATATTATAATCACAGAATCAATAAGCCTACAAAGAAAAAACAGGACACAAAACGTGTTTTGTCATTTCTGACGAAGTTATAAAAACAACAGACATTCAATATGCCAAGTGTTCTTCAATCCTTCATAATCATAGCCTTATTGAAGTGAGGACAAAAAGGGTCTAATTGCATAGGAGCAATCTCAATGTAATAGGTTATACACCCAGGCACTGCTGCACAATACAACAAAAACAACGTTCCCTGTGTATAGCAGAATGTCATCTCTCATTTTCAGGCAATTACCTTCTTTCTTGTCAACAGTTTTAATAACCTCCATCATCTCTAAAAGACTTTTGCTTCAGTTAAATAATTTTCAGCTTTTTAATATGCAAATGTGCTTGTTCATATGCATGGGTGAAGTGGCGCTGCTACTTGAAATGTGTCAGTACATTGTGGAGCACCTGCACCTCGGGGAAGCTTGATTTAATTGACACCTAATACTATTCATTATTCCACTTAGTGAGCAACTCCTATTAGTCACCTGTAGGTTTTCCTATAAGCAGTGCTTTGGCCACCAATGAAAATATGAATATTTCTATAAATAGAATGGCCATATTTAGTAAAGGGGGTTCACTACTGGTGAGTCTGGAACATTATCTCATTGGGAATATTTCTTAGGATTCTCCCCCACCCCCATTCCTCCCAAGAACTTTACCTGACTATGACAGAAGTCAAGAGCAACTCCTATGTAAAAAATATTTTATCTGTGTTAACTATCACTACCTTAATTCTGTATTAAATGAACATTATGTGAAGTATGCAAAAGAGAACAGGGGAAAAAGAATCAAGGTGGGTGGTTTTTATTAATGTAGCTACTGTTTCCTTAAAGTGTGATCTGAGTGGGACAATTCAAAAGTCTGCTTTATATGACCTGAACGCAAACACTGGCTGTGCAAAGAAATGCAGAATAGGTGTTATTAATTGAATATGCTTGTAATAAACATTTACCATTATTTTCTAGTTTAATCTTATCCAGTTAATAGCCAATTTCGCTCAATTGTGAAGAATGTGCAACAAATATCTTTAAATTGACACATGAAATAATTACACTGAGTGTGGAGTTCTCTGTCTTTACTGGTATGAATGTGATAAATATGTGCTATAAATGGATACAATTTAAAACTGCCATTGTTCTTTTATTGCTAGATTAGAACTCAGGCACAGTGCACCGTATGTGCTGAGTTGATGATATCGGGGTTGTTTCTTTACCACATGGTCTGTAACCTTATTGTTCAGGCCACATTTCTTTCCAGCATTAATGCATTTGTTAGTCCCAGAAGGCTTAAACTACAGATGTTTAACATCCTGCTTATGGACAGATCATCTGGAATATGAACTAAGAAATCTATACGACTTATTAGTATATGTTATGAGTGCAGCAGAGATTTAATAGCCTGTTCAAACTAGATTAGTGAAATAGTTTCTTACAAAACTGCAACTTCTTAAAATAGACTCATGTAAAAATGAAAAATTAAGATATTCTTTTGATTAAAAATGATTTTTATCAGAAGAATTTGTCACTAATTAATGCTGTTTACATAATAGTGCATGTAACATTAATTACAGCTTTCAGAATGTTAACTGCAAACCTTTTTTTTTTTTTTTTCCTTCTGTGAGCACAGATTTACCAGTATGGTAGAAATCAGAGCTCTTTTGAGGGCTTTTCTGCAGTGTATTCAAAGTGATCATAAATCAAGTCTAGAATTCAAAGACAATTAAGGACACAGGCAGTAAAAAAGACTGAGTAATGCTAACCCAGAACTCCAATCATTTTTAAAGTAAGTGGGGAGAACACTGGTCAACTAGGCGATTGTTGGTATCCCCCAAAATGTAATCTCCAAGCTGAAGAATGGCAGCTGGCAGAACAGCTGGTGAATAGGATTAATGTCAGAAGAAAGAAATAAAACTCAACATATGTCCAAGCCTGCGGTGCTGGGACTGAGCATGATTGTACCCCGACGGATACCATGTGTACAGCTGGAAAGTGCCACTGTGCCATGCTTCTCTACCCCACAAGGTCATTTCTAAGAAGTACAGCTAATATCTGAACTGAACTTTTCCTTGAGAACTCTGACTGATTAAGAAACGAACAAACAAGCTTCATAGTGCAAACATTTTGGACCATTTTAAACGCACTCTGGGTGGGTTTTTCATAATACAATCTTGACTGAAAAAAGGAGATTAGTATTAAAAAGGACAGATTGCACTAATGTAAATATAATTTTAAAGCTATTTAAACCTTTTAATCTCATCTCATTCAGATATCCACATTCAAGGTTCAAATAATACCAAAACTGCAAGTTTAATAAAATAATTTAATTTCATAGTACTTACATATTTTACTGAAACAAATTTTAATAAACAGCCTGCATAGCTAGGCTTTGCCTAAGAAAATGGGGAAAAAAATGACATTAGCATTAATTCATGTTTATATTTTGAAATGTTAGCTCTTAAGGGTTTTTCAGCTCATGTCTCAGCATACTCCTAATTTTTTACTGTAACAGGGCAGTTGTTGGAATTGGTTATAGTGGAGAACAGTAAACATATAAAAATTCCAACTCATGAGAAAGGCACGAGTATTTTTAGAACTTTGAAAAGAACAAATTCTGTTCAGTCTCCACTTTTCTACTAGTGGCTTCAAAAAAATCCTATCAGCTAAATAGCAAAGTTCATGGACAAACAAATTCTACACTGCAATTATGTACAGAAAGAAAGAGTGCAAAGGGTTAACATAACCAGTTTTGCTCTGTGCCTAATGTAATCTTCAAATATAGTGATTCAGGGTGCCTTTTATTTTGGTTAGGACAACACCAAATCCAGATCACTTTCAAAAATACCTGTTTCAGCTATATTCACTTGAACTTAAAATACCTATCTGATAAAAATGCAAAGATTATTGAAGTGAAAAGTCATAGCCCCACTCCTTTACTATTTTCTTGCTTTCTTTCTTTTTTATTTTCCTTCTATTACTGTTGTCTTTTCCTTTCTTTTCTTTTTTTCTATTCTTTTTTCTTTTCCGTTCTGGCATAGCAGGAAACAAGAATTGGAATAATAACCCACACGCTTTTCCCAGAGGAAAAGACAAGTGCATCTCAAAGGGTGCAAGCATGCAATGCTACCTTGGTACCTTAAAATTGAATATCCAACTGGTGATCCATCTGTCAGCTGCAAGACAGCAACAGGTAACCAGAGGTAATGTTTTATTACTCATACTAAGTTGACTTCACTAAGGAGAGTAACTGTACTCCTTTCCACTTAAATAAAATAATCAACAAATGGCAAGCACACCTAATGATTTGTTCCAGTTAGAACTGCATTTTTCTGAGTTGTAGAAAGATGTTTGCTCATATTTTAATAATAATGGAAATCCTTTACAGTAAGAGATGTAGAAGAACTACAAAAAAAAAAAAAAAAAACCGCACAAATGAGAAAGCTGAGCCAGTTTGAAACTAGTGAATGCCAAGGATCACAACTGTTACTGACTTGAAAACAGTGTAATTACAAATGATATTTCTACTGAAACCTCTAACCTTTTTTTATTTATCAGGTGCTTATACAATAGTCACATAATTTTAAATACCATGGTATGTTACAGAAGAAAACAGAAGTCTTCTGTTCTTAAAATATATTGTATTCTGGTATAACTCTATTAGTGGTGAAATTTTAAGTGAACTAAAGTAGTATGAACCAACATACTTTGTATCTAAGAATTTCCTAATATATGTTCACCCTCTTAACAAAGATACACAGTTTGTGTTACATCACTTATTTAAAATGTCACTATAATCTATTTATTACATTTATTTGGAAATACCTATGCATTTTTACCAATTTGTCCTAATTAATTCTCAAAAGAAAACCAATAAAAAAAGTGGAAAAATAATTTTATCTGATGATAGTAAAAGTATAATATGCATTATATTCTCATGTCCTCATGACTGACTCCTTCAGTAGGAAAAATGCTGAGAAGTTTTAGTTTGTCAGCAAACCCACAGATCTGCATTTCTAACAAAGGTAAAACTGCCAGGAATGATTTTGAGCTTCCGTTCAAGAAGGACTCATATTTGAAGGTCTAAATGTCTAATCAAGATAGGAAATTTTGGGTATTTTTCATTACATAAAATTATTCCATTCTATTTTAAGACACTCTTGGTTCTAAGTAAGAATCTCCAGCAGCACTGATCTAATATGATTATGTACTGGTAAAAATGTTTTTGTTTACATTCATAAAAAAGGGAAAGAAAAGCACATTGCTTATTAATATCTACTGAATTGTTTAAGAGGATTTTTAAGATACAAGTTAAAAGAATTTCATAATTTCAATTTCTCCTTTTCATTTAATAGTAGACATTCATTAGGACCCACACACTGTAATAAATTATAATAATTTCAAACAAGAATTAAATTACTAGGTACCTAGTGAAAGAGCCATTTTTTCTTAGGTACCCTGTAATCTAACTGTCAGATTTAAAATCTATTCCCAATCAACTCTTCACAACATTCACATTTATTCATCTATGCTAAATTAATAAAAGGTGTGAATAATACTGACAAAATTGATCATTATTGTTCATGTAGATTTAGAAAATTATAAGGTAATCTAAAATATAAAAGGAATTGAGGGAAACTATTACAGTTCTTATAAATAAATTCATCCTTTGCTATCTTTTTCTTTTAATTGGGAAAAATTTTCAACAAGAATTTATTGAGATTGACTAGCAAAGCTATTTAATAAATTGCACATTTCAGAACAGAACTACATTTTTATTTAAAAAACTATTAAAAGTTGATGATGACTCTAATGCAACATGAGAGTTCACCCAAAGCCTTAAAAAGTAATGCTGAAACACCAAAAAAAACTACCCACTATCAGAGTGAATACAATTTTTTTTGTAAGTTGCACCTAAGGTATGCCAAGCGCCTTCCACAAGATCCTGAGTGGGCTCAGGTAACATGGAGGTAAATGGAAATTTGGGTCAGCCAGAATCACTTGGAATCCGGATCTGACCGAGTACACCAACTCTGTAAAACAGGCCAAGCATCCCTCCCCTTCATCTGTGTAAACAGATATACAAGGCATTCTCCAAGGAGTTAAAGGTGTTGCACAATCATCTTTCCTTCTATACAGACTTGGAGCAATGAGAAGTAACCACTGGACATTATTGCTTCTCTGGTAAAACCAGAGACAATGTCTGTATCGGACTATCCTGTCCTTTGCACATTTGCAGTAATTCCTGCTATCTAACCTCACTGACCCTCTCCCCCCTGACGGGGATCCCTGCAGATAAAGTAAAGCATGTCAACATCTGTTCCCATTCACACCGATTTTAATTTACAAAAAGAGCTTTGCTATTTTCAGAACAGGCTCCAGAGCACAATGACAGATTTAAGGCCTTTAATGGGGTTGCGTTTTGAGTGTGTCAGCGTTTCATACTTACCAGGACTTGATTCTAAGGGGCTGCACCAAAGGAAGCTGCAGGGGTTTGAGGAAAGGGTTTTCTCCTCACTACTGTGCTATTTACCTATAAACCAGCTGGCAAAGTTTTAATGTCCTTAACAAACCTCTGCATTTGCTGCTTTGACCAGAAACTGGAGACCCAGAGCACCACAATTCTTTCCCTTCCTATTTTCATTCTGTGCATTCCTTCTACCACCACACACCTTTCTGAAACTCAGCATGTATTAGTGGGGGTATGTTTTCCAAACTGCTTTCTCATGACACGGCTCAGTTCTTAACGACTTTTGAAGCCACTGGTTTTTGTGAAAGCAAAGCCAGGCCAAAGCCCTTTGTGGGTTTTGGCGTTTGTTTTTGGTGGTTTTCTTTTTTAAAAAAGGCAGTCCTTGGTCTCTCCTGTCCTGATATATTACAGATACTTTCAATAACTAACTGTCATTTTTCTAAAGTTCTTTTAACTGGACATTATTTATTAATTACCCTTGTAAATCTGAAGAACTTATCCCACTAGAAAGTTTGCAGAGCACACAGATTGTGAGGATCACAGTCGTACAAAAACAGTTCACAGAATTTCAGGGAATTCTTAGTGACTCAAATTATTTTTTCCATCTCTTCAGGAGGGTTTAGTTGTTTTTTTAAAGATCTACAATATGAAGAACAACTTGGAGAAAACAATGCACAAGTTGTGTTGTAATCACGTAACAGCTAAGACAAGAGCAGCTGAGCAGAAGGAAGATGGGCAGTGGAATGCCATACAGTAATCAGCACTGTTGACTAATCAGAATTTGAGACACTAGAAGGTAATAAGGGTATTATAAAGAATGGCTTATTGAAGGAGCAGCTGTTTATGTGTAGCTCACTGTTTAAATGAATTCCACTAGATTGCCATGGTATGTTTTGGTTTAAAAAAAAGTTTTACTCAAAAAAAAAAAGAAGAAGAAAAATAAAAGATATATCAGGAAGGGCAAGAACAAGGGAACAAATATCTGCATATCATGACCACAAGTACATAAATAGAAGCGGTTCTCTAGGTACTGGGGACCTCTAAAAAATGACATAAATTCATTGGCCCTGGAAGTTACAAAAGAATATTCATTACTTAGGCAAAGCTTAAATGTCATCTTTGTTAGCCTCAACCACTGAGCTTTGTTGCCATGGGCACAAGAGCTGAGGTGGTTATGAAGGGTAATAGACAAAGAGGAAAAAACCAAAGGAAAGTGTAACGAAAACCAACTACAGAGCCATTTTAAGACATTTATATTTGCACCAGCAGCCAATAAACACAGCAAATAAATTCAACCTCATTTACAGAAAAAAAAAAAAAAAACACCTTTAATATCCCAGCACGTAAACATAATAATAATAAAATAGTGCTGTGATCACAACTAGGAAAATCTAATTAAATAATATAAGACCAAAAATAGAAACAATATTCAAAATCACACAAGTGAAAGCAACAACTCACTGTAATTCTCAGACAATAATCATACTGTTCAAATCTATGTGCCATAGGGTTGCTCAACACTTTGTTTGCCTGCTTGTTTTCAGAAACCAAGTTACACTCTTGTTTTGAAAATTATCTTTGAACAATTGGGGGCAGGAAGGAGACTGCCTAATTGCACTGGAAATTTATCATAATCCATTCTTTAAAATATTCTACTTTGGACAGCAAGGGCTTGGTAATATTTAAAAGCAGTCAGCAAGAAGTGGAAACTCTGGTATCTTTTGTAACAGTTCACATGTCAAACTGGCAAAGTGCCCACAGTGTACGGCAGAAAAATCTATTTAATGTCTGCCCCACAAGGCGACATGAGGCTTGATTGGCAGAAAGCAGAGAGTGGCTTTTGATCATGTGTCCTAACAAGCAGTTCCAGCTCCTGTCTCTTCGGCTGAGCGGCTCCACATTACCTATTCAAACAGAAGTGACAGGCCACTGCACTACTCTTTGGCTCTAGTCTCACGCAGTGGGAGCTATGCTGGAGACAGAGCCACTGATTAAATATATCACTTTTTCAAGACAAGCAGGTTGTCTGAATCAAAGTTGGACAGAATAGACTCAACATTATTAAAAGAGGATATAAAACTGGAGTTGAGTGATGTTAGGCCAGTGTGTACAGCCTCAGGGATTCACAGACTGACAAGGGGAATAAGGAACAGCAGAACTCATAAAGCAGGGTCAGAAATTAGCTGTGACACCTTGGCCATTTTCCCATCACTTCAGGGCCACTGTGTTTCAAATCCTGTAGTCTCTTTTTGGCCTTTTTTTTAATGATTTTCTGTGTAGAAAGGAGGAAGGGGGAGGATGTAAAAACCGTTAACTACCGAAAGTTGCAAATTGCAGTTTTACAATTAGAGATAAAACATTAGCCACATTTTGCCACCTAATATACACTGTTTTCTAATTAGATTGTGTCTTTTTGCTTGTATTCTCATCAGCCAAATTATTGTCATCAAATAATTTGTTGATACAGCACTAGCTACTCTTGCTCTAAGGAATAACTGAAAGCTCGGGAAAATGACTGAATAGAGATGCTTATTACATTGCCTTGTTAGTTCATTAACAAATTGGTTTGATTTTTGAGGTCATACGTCTGGCCACTGTCTGTTGTGTTACCTGATACACAGACACAAAAGGGCAACAGACACGATTCTTTGTCTAGTCATTATATCACAGAAACATCAGATACACTGAAACCTAGTGGAACCAACGCTCCAACTAAATATTTAATTACAAGTATAACTGCAGATGTAACAAAACCTATTAACAAAGCTGCAACAACCATATTTAAACAGCTAAAAACACAAACAGTCCACAGAGGGAACAGAAACTGAAGCAAAAGAATCTTATTTTACTCAATGATGCGTGTGCATGCCAGATCTATAAAATTATTTCTAGGCTATTCAAAGTTCTGTAACAAAATATTAAAATTATGATATAAAATCTAGGCAGATTTTTTCCAGAACTACTCCTGCAGTAATTCCACTGAAATTAATAGAGATACCTCAGGAATAAACTTGGTTCAATATTTATTTTTCACTACGGCAAGTTCTTCTGACATTTTAACAAACCTCTGCCCGATGTGTTAGTTTTTGTTTCACTGTAAATATTTAAAAGTAATCTGCTTGTTACATATTTAAGATATGATAAGGACTGCTTAGACCTACACTGAGAAGCAGAGCTGTTTTAAATATTGAATATGCAGGTAAATTTTAAGATAGAGTAGGAAGAACCAAATCCTGTCCTCATGCATATCCCGTGACACACACAGCACAGCTATAAATGCAAACAGAATTCATTCTTAAGGTGGTGTTAGACTAAGAAATTCAGTGCAGAGCCCTCAAAGGTTTTGGTGCCACTGCAGGCTCTTTAGGCTGTAGTGTTCAGACTTCTTCCAGATGGGTGAAAGAGGCTGCTTTCTTCAACATTTTCGAACAAATAAAAGACAGAAGAGTATTCAAGATGGGGTTTTTTAGGTTCAGTGAAGATCATGATTTACTGTAGAGGGTGTTGTCACATCAGGTTCTTTAAGAAATGTGAGCAGGCAGCAGTGCATTGTAGCTTCATGTCGAAATATGGCAAATGGTTATGTAAAGCATTAAGTAAAACAGTGAACAAAAAGGAAGATGAAAATAAACAGCCATTCATACATAGGGCACTGTGCCCAGGAACTCTGGGCACCTATGTAAGTAAAACTAAAAATATATTATGATTAATAAAAGAAAACAGCCATTAGATACATTCCAAAATGCTAGGCTGTAGAACAAGACATTTTGGCACAGCTTTACTGATTGGCAGCCCATGTTAAGGACCGACCCAAGACTGTAACAGAGCGAGAGCTGCTAGTCAGGACAGAGCAATGCTAACAGGAGCTCTCTGTAGATGTTTACACAGTACTTGCCCTCAAGACTATATTTAACAAGGACTATTGCGCTTTTTTTTTCAAGAATATCACAGGCTGAACTTTACAAAAACACCACCACTTCTTTAAGTTATTAAAGCAAGACAGAAGAGGGAGGCTTTGACACATTAACAACCATTAGTTCTGCTTCATTTTGGAGATCAACATGCCAATGAGTAAATAAGGAAGAAGCCTGGCTACAAATGGGAATCAGAAGGATTCCTCACAGTCCAAAATACATTTACGAAGCAAAGAAATATGTAGTTAAGAACACTGAATTATGTTTTTATTCTCGGATATTACTTTACACTCATCAGCTACACACCAGGAGGAAAGCACACACACACAGGGTGAAAACTCAAATTATACAGCCAGGGTTTGAACACACACCATTGAAGTTCCTGATAAAGCCCCTCTTGGATTTAAGGGTACCAGCTCAGTCCTACAGTGCAGAACTAGCAGCTTTGAAATAAAACATATTTAAGACCACACTTTGAGTGCTCTGTCCACTTCTGGGCTCTCCAGTTCAGGAAAGACATGGGCATACTGGAGAGGTTCCAGGAACGGGCCTCAGTGCAAACAACTGACTGGAGCATCTCTCATATGAAGAGGGGCTGAGAGTGCCATGAGTGTTTAGGCTGGAAAAGAGCAGGCTCCAGGGAATAATATATAAATATCTGATGGCAGGAATAAAGAAGGTAGATCCATGCTCTTCTCAGTGGTACTCAACAACAGGCTTGGAGGCAAAGGGAACAAATAGAAATACAGGAAATTCCCTTGAAACATAAGGAAAAGCTTTCTTATTGTAAGGATGAACAAACACTGAACAGGTGGAGGGGTTTCCATCCTTGGAGATACACAAAAACTGATGGGACATGTCTCTGAACAACCTGCTCTAGGCAATCGAGCTCTGTGCAGAGGGGTTGGGCAGTGCCTTCTCACCTCAGACACTTTGTGATTCTGTGATTCTATGGGACCCACAGCAAACTGAGCGTAGGAGAACAAAGATATATTGTCACTAAAATAAAGACCGTAAGGCTCTTTCTCATATTGGCTGGTATACTTGACAGAAGCAAGCTGCTTTCAATGATGACATCCTAAGTTTTATGATGCTGAACTGAGCAGTTCTTTGTGAAAAGGATAAATTAAAAAGCCAATTCCCTCCCTCACACTAGAAAATCCTCTAGCAGATTTCCAAATTTTTTTAAGCTCAAATTCTTCCCATTGCAAATTTCAGAGAAAATAAAAATGCCTAAAAATACTTAAATATTACTTTATTTTAAATTGAAAAAATTAACTATTTTTTTTTCTCCCTAATTCTTACCCATATTTAATAATGCACAAAAGTAACAGTGATGCTGAAAGAATTTAGGCTCCTTAACGTAATATTTGTTTGGGGTTAATTAGCATGGCTGAAGACTGATCTTAATAATTCTTTGCTGCTTCCACTGGAGGCAGGTTTCCCTCACGAAAGAAGTGGCATCTTGGAGTTTCAGAACAAAATACAGAGGTAAAAGTAGCTACTCTCTGCATCAGATGAACAAGACAGCCTGAGCATGCAGCTGCCTCGTGCAGCCTGGGAGCAAGTACCTCTGTCTCTCTTGTGGCAACTAAATAAAGTTGTCAAAATTATTTTTAAATAATGATGAGGTATCTAAACCAAATACGGCATAGAAAAATAAGGAATATATCAGCATTTAAAATGTATATGCTGCTGAGCATTTTTACTGTCATTTCTTTAAGAAAAGCAGATCTAATTAGCTGTATCTCTAAAGTGTGTACCTAGCATTTCTATTATGTATTATAACGTTTTGCTTAGAGTTGACATTTTTATTCTGACAAGCACTGTCTGGAGAGCTCTCAATAAATAATACATTTACAATTTTCAGTAAATAAGCACTGGACACAAATCGTTATCCTTACTTACAGCTGCCCCTCTCTAATAGTGCTTTTACAAGTAAGGTGACTATTCAGTCTAATGCAATACTCTCAGTGCTGGAAAGATATTTTCATTCATTACCCCAGTCACAAGCACTTAAAGCACTTTTAGGTCCTGTTGCAAACCAGCAGGAATGGCAAAGCAAATAAAACCAACGAAAACTAAAGTTCATCACCAAAGAAATCTGAGGACAATCACCTTACAGAACTTGG
>NW_020955466.1:736769-739612 GCF_003031625.1 Empidonax traillii | reverse complement strand
AACAACGAGAGTTTGTTAACAGCATTCCACAGTCATGTGGGGACTGCATAGTTTTACTAAGCTTAAAAAAACCATTTAAAATGTATATATGTAGCTTTAACAGCCATGAGAAAAATACATATAGAAATTGTACATACATAGCATATCGTGTAAGTAAGCCTAACAAAAACAATCTAAAAAAATATATAGTTTATCACACCCAGGATGTTTGGTGAAGTGACGTGGAGAGGTGAAAGTGGGGAGGAGGAAAAACTGCTGGAAGCCACAGCTGCATTACTGAAACTCTAACAATGACAAATATGGAATTAGTGGCATTACCATTATTGACTGCTTAATGCTACCCTATAATCTTATGAGAATGCAAAATATTAGCCAGATTCTCCAATACTTTGTGCTTAGTTAGTAAATTATTACCAATTCTAACATTGCTAATCTCAGTGACACACCATATCCAACTCTCCCAGGTTTAAACAGCTATGCAAAGACTGCACCAGGAGAATAAAGACCATGGCATGCATTTTAGCAATCCTTATTACTGCACCCACAGCTATCTACTGTTAAGATCAAATCAATTCCCCACTTTTTTAGAAATTGAGACTTGTGAAGTATTGATCACTTCCACTGCCTACTGTACATTTAAATAATGCATCCTCTACCCAGGCCTCAGTAGAGGGCAGATCCTCTCGACACTCCATCATCTCTACAGCTATAGATTTTGCCATTATTGTATTTGCCTTGCGTTGCACTGGACTAAGATTGTATTTTTGATTTATTGCACCAGACAGGCAATTATTCTACTGCTTACCCCTTATAGTTGTTTAGGTGGGAGTAATAGAAAGAAGAAGATACTTGACTATGTCACTAATACCTTCTATTGAGTCGTATATATATTTCTTTAGAGAACAAAGATACTTGGCAATTTGTACAAGAAGGAAACAGTGCACACTGTAGAAAACAGTATCACCATAATCTGCTCAGAGTGATTAGTTACAGTGTCATACTACAGACCCGCAGGAGTCTGGACTTAAGGTCAGAAGTTCTGACTTGCCCTACGGCAGCTGTCCTGCCTCTCAGACTTTAATTAAGTCCTGTTAAAGTCTGACTAGTTACCCACACAGACAAAACCAGGCTGAAAGACATTCTGGCAAGTTTAAAACCAGGGCTTGTGTTTATATTTTGATACTGTCATGGTGTGACACGTTTTCCTGCTGCCCATCTCAGGAAGACTGACTTTGTTTCTGGCTCCATATTAGCAGAACGAGAGCCCAAGTAGGTGTGCAATTTAACTTGGAAAACACCAGAGGAATTGGCCCTGCAGTAATAGCAAGGTCACACAAAATGCACAGAAGTTGCAGTCCTGCTCTGGCTATAGCAAAGAAGTGAAAGGTGCTTGTAAATGAGGCGAGAATCAGCTTTTTCAGCTCATTTTCTAATTATGGGGATTACCTTAAGGTGCTAGATAAAGCAAGACGCTTGTGCTTCCTCTTAATAAACTGCCTTTGTAGCTCCAAAGGACCACAAAGATCATAGCCCAGAACTAACTACTGGATTTGTTGCAAGAAAGCCTACTCAGGCTTTTTATCTGCAGAAAATAGCCACTTTGGCTATTTTACGAACATTTTCACTTCTCTCCAGCTTTCATCCTATTCAACAGCCCCCACAAAGCATTGCACTGCAGACTGCAGGCATTCTACTCACAATACCTCTGCATCCTTCCCATTAGATAATCTTTCAGTGACCATGGCTATCAGCTGCAGTATTAGATCTCCTGTCAAATGAGGTACGTGACCAGAAGCCCCCAAATGTAGTCCATAGTACAGAGTCTGTGCTTCAGAACTATTTTCAAAAGATACTTTAAAGAACAATGAAAACACTGGAGCATTAAATGACTGGAGTTTAAAAAAAAGAAAAAAAGGATAATGAAATGCCCCAAAAAAGGGGTACCAGAGAGTTTAGTATTTGTATTGAAAGTCAATTAGTGTTCTTGTCCCACAGAAATATATTCTAACACTCACTGATGCAACTGAAAAAATGTATTTGTCAAGCAAAATAATAATAAAGATGAATAGGTAGTATATCATTGTGGGAGGAATAAACCAAATCCATGCTTAGAAATTTTTTGTAGGGCTCCAAAAACCTATAGAAGTAACAATTTGGTTCATATATTTGCAAGTAAATCCTGGCAGTCACACAGGTTAAACTTTTGAAGGAGAAAAATAACACCTGAACAAGCTCTTAAAAAATCCAACTCATAAACAACAACAAAATAGTGACACACCACAGAAGAAACCTTTTAAAAATACGTGCATGCATTTCCACATTGTGTACAGCAAGTGTCCAATAAGCACACCAGGCTCTGCATGTGCAGAGCAACTCACACAAATCCCCATGATGTGCTCACAGGTTCACATGTTCTCAACACATGGTTCATTTTCTAGGAATCACAAGTGCACATCTCAAGAGCCTGGGGCTTCACAACTGTGTACCTTTTGTTGTTAAGTTTTCCTTCAGTAGAAGTAATTCCTCTGGACACTTGATCAAATGAGAAAAGCACACTTGGGAAAAAGCCTCTGCAGAGCCCTCGTGTTCACAGCTGAAAAGCTCTGTTAACTCGTGCTTCAGTCAGCAAAGAACTACAAATGCCGCTATTCAATGGAAAAAAAGTTTCTATAGAGTTAAGAGCCAAGCCAGGGAAAGCATTCCAGTCAACTCTGCACTGAGGACACGCTTATTTATTTACCTATTCCATCAAAAGCAAGTGCACTCTCTCCTGCCACGTGAAGCTGAGAGCTACTGCTTCAAAATAATCCCTCTAAGAGATTTTAGCAGACAAGTCACCAGTT
>NW_020955466.1:674461-735727 GCF_003031625.1 Empidonax traillii | reverse complement strand
CAAGTGCACATCTCAAGAGCCTGGGGCTTCACAACTGTGTACCTTTTGTTGTTAAGTTTTCCTTCAGTAGAAGTAATTCCTCTGGACACTTGATCAAATGAGAAAAGCACACTTGGGAAAAAGCCTCTGCAGAGCCCTCGTGTTCACAGCTGAAAAGCTCTGTTAACTCGTGCTTCAGTCAGCAAAGAACTACAAATGCCGCTATTCAATGGAAAAAAAGTTTCTATAGAGTTAAGAGCCAAGCCAGGGAAAGCATTCCAGTCAACTCTGCACTGAGGACACGCTTATTTATTTACCTATTCCATCAAAAGCAAGTGCACTCTCTCCTGCCACGTGAAGCTGAGAGCTACTGCTTCAAAATAATCCCTCTAAGAGATTTTAGCAGACAAGTCACCAGTTTGCAGCCCCTTGAGGATAAACATTTTCCAGTGGTACAGCTGTTTTTCTGGGCACAGGAAGGAAAGTGCTTTACACCACTGAGCTGCTCTGGAAGAATCGATCCCTACAACCTTTGTTTCTGCCTAGTGAAGTGCATAGCCCTGAAGAGCAGTATCTAGCAGAAATTTTGTTATTCATAAGGTATCTTTTAGAATCAGAATATAAAATATTTGTGGGGTTCTTCCACAGTTTCACAGAAGGAGAACAAGTCTCCTCTTCCCTCACTCTTCTTTATCCAAGTCTCCCCTTTCCCCCACCACAGACCAGCAGCACTCACTCGGTATCCTCAGAAGGGCCAGAAAGAAACAACACAAAACTAACCCTACACACATATTCTGAGGTCTTGCTGCCAGTCTCTGGTGATTGGGAATTGAATCCAGCTGCTCTGCCACACAGGAGGGAAAGTGTATCCCATATTATATTGCAAGGAGAGAGAGGAAGAATCAGTTATCACCTTAAGGCAAGACGACCAGAGATACCCACCCTAAACCAAATGTGTTCAACACAGCCTAAACTTACAGGTAGGGACAGGAATTCATTAGCACAGCCAGGAGCACTGTTATTCAGTTTACAGGAAAGGTATCTCTTGAATTTGCCATTCAGAGGTACAAATCCAAGCTAAGCACAGTCATAAGAAGCACCACTGCTCACTTGTACTAACCTAATCCCATGCTAGCATTTACTGTAGATTAACATCATCATTCACCATAACCCGACATAATTGTTACTGTAACACTGGGCAATGCTGACCAGCACCACAGCACATCCTTTGGCAGATAACACAGCCAGCTTCATCCCTCACAACCCAACTCTCTGTAGCTTTTGCTGCTCCCCCTGCAGCCACACACGTCACTTAGCACTCAGATTTCAGCATCTGCATTGCCCAGCCACACCGGGCTGTTATGAGTGCTGTTTTCCCATGGCTCTGCTCACCTGGTGCCTCACCAGCACACAAGACATAAAAACATCTTCTGCAACGGAAATATTTCTGCCCACATGAAGTTCACCTTTCAGTTACTGTCTCATGAGGATATCACAGTCTTTTTAAACAGAAATCATCACTTACTTTCTCACATGGCTACACAGCACCACACCAACAGCGAGAGCTCTGCTCCTCTGATGGTTTGCACCATATCTGAGGAGATTCAGCAAGTGTGTGCCATGAAGTGACACCAGAAGGGTCCCAGTGAATCCCCTGCCACGAGCAGGCAAATCAACAGCCCCTTGCAGCTCCAGCTTCTCTTAAAGAAAGAGGGAGACGAACCCCTAAGCACATCCGTCTTACAAGAACAACGCTTTACTTCAGCAAGAGATCAAACAGCTCTAGAATTACTTACAGCTTCTCCTGAACACCTCCCAGCACAGCCTGCTCACCTAGCACAACCCCTCCCCTTTAAACCCTCTGCTCCCACAGGTGCTGCCCATCCCTGGGGATTGGGGAATCGGCTCCAGCTGCTTCCACACCCTGTGATGGGGATCACCTTCCCCCCACCTGGGGGCACAGCAGGGTGTGGCAACAATCCTGTACAACTCTATCAGAACTTTCAAAGGCCATGACCACAGTGGAATTTCTATGGATTTTAGGACCAGCTTAGCCTACTTTCTTCAGAGATGTGTTTAGAGTGTTATGTTTTCACAATTTACTAGGAAAAGAAAAAAAAAAAAAAAGAGGGTTTTTTGTACTGGGAAACAGTTTGGGTTGGTTTTTTTGGTGTGTTTTTTTTTTGTTTTGGGGTTTTTTTGTGGTTTTGTTTGTTTGTTTGTTTGTTTTTAACTTTTTGGGGGGAAGCTTTTGGAGGATTGTCATGGTTTTTAAACTCTAAATAAATATTCACATTAATTCTGTGTCTAAATTGATGTCAGTGTTAATTATTACTATATTAAGATGGCCTTGATGTAATGTTGCTGAGATCTTTAAACATAAGAATAATATTTTCATGTCAGATAGAATAAAGATCTAAACATGTGTTGTGTATCAAATGGTAAATGCTACAGAAAAACTAGAATGGAAGCCATAGAGCTAAACCTCATGAAACCAAGCACACAATTATTTTTGAACTACATGACACAATCTCTGGTTTATCTGATATGGAATCCAGCTATCACAGAATTACTCACAGAGTAGCTCTGGCTCGTCGTGGGGTTTTTGTTTGAATTTCTTTTCAAGAGTCACTCAGCTGTGCTGTACTGGATGTCAGAAAGAAAGTACTTTTTAGAAGAAAAACATTTGCCTCCCACCCTATGATCTTGATTTTATTTATGATCTAAGAAATTCCCAACCAAACATTCATATATAAAAATTAAATAATACAAGAGTTTACCAGCCTCAGGAGTGCAAGCTTAAAATATCTAACTCTGATTTGAAGAATCAATTTTTCCCCTAGAATAGAAGGGATCTTTGTTACATTGAAAAAAATCTGCAAAATTGATTTTTTTTCCACTCTTAGCCGTAATTTATCATCTTCAAAAACATGAAACCACACAGCACAGCAAAGAAAAAGTCCTTTTTAAAAACGCTCACGCATTTCTGAAAGGTATTTTAAAAAGTATCTTGTCCCTATTGTAGCCAAGTACAAGCTGGGAGGAGAACCCATCCCACAAAATCAGTTGTGAAAGCAATTAAATTGCGATGCGTCTGTAGGGCTGAAATTACCACACAAAGCCCTGGTGTGAGCAAAGTATGGCCAGGGGAGAAAACAGCCTGTCCTGCTCTGCTGGGAGGCAGGAACAGCAGCAGCACATGCCCTGCTTTGTGTCCAGGAACAGCAGAGCTGTTCCTGGACACAAAGCAGGGCATGTGCTGCTGCTCCCAAACCCACCTGTAAGCCCCAGGGGTTCTGGAATTCTGCAGCACTGGGCAGGGTTTGGCATCCCCAGAATTGCATTTCCCACTGGAGGGAATCAGATGATCTTTCCTCCACAAGCTGGTTCACCCATGCCATTCACCCTCTTTTTAATTGGATTAGATAATCATCAGTATCTTAATGACCTCTCTGTTCTTAAGCCCTGTATCGCACCTCTCATGGATTTTTAGCATTTTGCAGGTTAAAAGTGATGAACAGTGGCGAAAAAGCTCAGAGTGCAGCAAAATTGTGTTGGGTTCATAATCTCAGATGGAGCTGAGAGGTTATGTAGAGCCATATTGCCCCAAATACCACTCCTCCAACCAAATAGCACACCTCCAGATTCTGATCTTCTAGACAAACCAGTGACAGAAGGGGGGATGACAATACAAACCTCAAGAGGGACAAGTAATTACGCTCCCTTGGAGTATTTCCAGCATGTTTCCTCTTACCTGCCACCCACAGAAACCAGACAAAAAACCAAGATATTGGGATATACAACAGAACCCATACAGCTTTCAGAATAAATCACCTTTTTTCTTCCCTGCCCTTGCATTTTTGTATTACTCAGTATGATGCACTGTTAGTTAGCACAATACTATCACTTGCAGTATTTAATTTGAACAGAGTTTTCTCTAATTCTGAGTAGAAATGAAATTTCCAGTGCAATATGTGTTGGCCCACTAGGAAAAGGAAAGCCTAAAAAAAAACAAAACGAGTTTTTCTGAGTATTCTGCTAAGTAGGAATGTTTGCTGCTCCAACCATTCATGCATACCTCCTATATATAATGAAGAAATGCAGAACTTTTTAAAGGTTATATATTTTGATACTCCCAACTTTGACAAAAATGCAATCAATACAGTTGATGCATTAAGTCACAGCAGCTAAAAGTACTTTTCTGTCATGATGTGTTGGTTTTGACACTAGGAAACCATAACTATAAAATTCGTATTTATGAGCAGACGGAATGAACTGATTTAGAACTTCCTTTTCTCCAAGACAACCTAATTTATATTTTAATTTGCAGGAGGTAATTGATTATCATGGAGTAAATGCATTCTACTGAAAACTCTATTAAATCACTGATTTAATGGGAACAGAATTATTTTCTTTTTCTCTTTTTGGATAAAGTGTAACCTTTGCAAGCATTTTAAAACTAATGTATTAGGCTCTAAATATTTTATGGTCTGTATTAAGCACTGTTTGGGGTTCACATCCCTTTAGACTCCAACTCAGTACATTATCCTATACAAAGCAATTTGCCCAGAGTAATGAGTTCTGTAGTACTTTCCTGAAGACCATTATCGAATTGCTGCTGCTGCAGGCAAGCATTTGATCTGATATAAAGTATAGTAGGGAACAGGCTGGTCATCCTATTTGCACAGTAACTAGCAAAGACATGAATATTCTTTAACTAATGGTGCTGGTGGTACAGAACCCATAGAAACCAATCCAAATTTACAGACCAGAGTGGATAAACTCATCTTTTTTAAATACTCAATATCAATATGGCTATAAAGTGTAATCTAGTAAATAATTAGACCAAAAAATCAAGGGAAATTGATGAAGTGTAAAGGAAGTAGAAAAATCTATGCATTTCCAGCAACCAATACCTTCAAATCAAAGACCAGAACTAAATGAATAAAACCTGGGAAATTAATTCAAACAATGTCTATGTTTTATCAACATCATGTTTCTATGTATCTGTACTGTTTGTTATATAGGTCACATTTATCCAAGTAATTTTTATTTTATTAGGAATATATGTTTTTTCTCTGGGAGTAGCTGTCCAGCTTTTTTAGCTGCTTGGGTTTAGATGTATACAAGATATAATTAGTTGGAAAAGTTCAGATTTTACAGAGCACTGAGATTCTTCAACAATCCAGGAATATTCTTTTTCTAGTAGGTGGCCTATCCTCTTTTGAAAGAACAGCTGCTCTCAAAACAAGAGAGGGGGAGGCAAAAACAAACAAAAAAATAAAACACACACAAACCGCCCACAACCAAATATGGTGATTCTTTTACATTTTTTAAAACTCACATCTGTAGTATATTCTATACAAATGTTTGTAGAGCAGATGAAAGCATATTCTATGTGCTCCTCTAGGTACACAATAAATTAAACCCACCTCTGAGTATGATATTGCTGACACACACCTTGACCTCAATCCCTGCTGGCCTTGCCAAATGGTTCACTGACTGATTTTGTGGCCAGGTTCTAATGGAAAGGGCAGGAACCTTTCACAGGAGGAGAGGTGAAATGCTTGAGACGGTAATATAACGGAATCCAGTTCATATTAGTGGAGCTGATATTGCCATTTTGCAGCCCTGATGCAGTGCCAGCTGTAGCATGAATTAGACAGAGAAAAAACTTTATCTGGCATTTGGTCTGACCATGCAGCTTCATGGGGCCTCTTTCTTTCTCATCCTACCTGTGATGGGAAATGCCTTAAAGCACAGCCCTCAAAGCCTTGCCCCGTGTCCTGCTGTGCCCTGCTTTTCCTAATCAGAAATACGGCAGTTCTCGGTTTCCCAACCAGCTGCAATCGAACATCCTGCTGGAAAAACATGACAGTTTTGGAAGAAAGTGACTACAGGGCAAACAATGCTGACAGCAAATTTCTGGGCAGCTTTGAGGATCCATGCTCTTCTGGTTCTCACTTTCCCAAATCTGCTGAAAAACTTCACTTGAAGTTACTTTCGGTTTCAAAAGCTGAACTTTCTCAAACCAGGTGATAAATGTCCACTGTAAAATAAACATACTGCTCCTGTTACTTTTTAACAGATGTCTGATGCCTAATTTCCTGTACACCATCCTGATAATTTAGCCCATCTAGTCCAAGCAGATAATTATTTAGAACAAGAATCTTCTTTGGAAAAGAACTGATAGCTCTAGGCCTGATGCAGTCTGTAAAGCAGAAATACAGTGAAACAGTAAAGAAAGAGCAATACATAAACACTTGTATTTATGTATGAATTTGGATTATTACATCAAATATTTACATCTAAAATCCTAAATGTTGATAGCAAAATATTATCTCTTACTCTTTCCAGTTTTTTTTTCAATTCATCCCCATCTTTTCAGGCTTAAAGCCTCATATACAACATTATGTGCTATCAGCCCACACATCTGACCCAAAAGGCCTGTCCTTGGTTTTTACAAAACAAGGGCATCCAATAACCCAATGAGACTATTGCACACCGAGGGGCTGTTTCAAAGAGACAGAAAAAGTAATGCTTTTTACACTGCATTGTCAATTAAACTAAAAATTTATGTAGTTTTACTATGGCTCCATTTATATATGACTATATATAATCTGCTCAGAAGAATTCACAGGTTTTATCTCTCTAATGATCTATTGACTATGAAGTCATACATACTAAGTAGTTCCTATAATACTTTGGTAGAGATATTTTCCTGTATGTCTCAAAATTTAAGCTTCCCAAAAATGCAGTTTTAAAATGTCTCAGTACACACCACTATCACTCTTTATCTCTTCATATTCTGAGAGAAGAAGGAAGCTAATGAGCCTTTTCCTCTTCTAAAAAATACATTTCTTAGCATTCAGCTTCAATCCCCAAATGGTATTTTCTCCCTAATTTAGAACAGACACTATCAAACTTTAAATGTAAACCGCTGCTGAAAACAAACTTCTCTGCCTAGAGAGGTTGAATTTGTCCAGGTATCATATCTGGAGGGACATAAAATGGTGTGCTTTCCTTTCCACCTGAGCAGAGCAATAGGGAATCTTTTGAGGGTATCTGGACATTTTTTCATGAAAATTATGGAAAAACGAGTACTTTTTACTTTGATTAATTTTTTCAATTACATCCCATTATATCTGACTATCTTAAATAAAATAAGAATGGATTTAAGCAGAAACAAAGTCACAGCAAAGATAAGGCTCTCTTATGTGCAATATAACAGTTTCTGAGAAAAACAATGTTGAATTTACTAAGTGGAAGATGCTTCCCCATGCCTACTAAGGCAAATTTTTAGCATGGTCTGAAGTTTTACTTTTTATTTTTCTTGTGCTGTGAAAACACAATCTATCCAACCAAATATGGAGTTTGTGGGATTAAAGAGAGCTCCAAAACTGGTCTGTGAAAGACTGAGGCACAGGCAAGAATACAGACCATTTTGGCTGCACAGTTCTGCTCTCCGTGCTCTGTGTGCTGGATAAAAATAATAACAGGTACCTGTTTGTAAAGGAGCTGTTACTGTATCCCTCAGTTTATAAGCCACACCTTCTTGGGGACAAAACTTGGACCTTTGTTGGCCCAAGTGGCTGAGGGCTATAGAAAAAAAAAATCTACAACTTAGAAATACAGTTTCTCACTGTACAAGATGTAAACCTGCTTTTGCAAAACATCAAAAGCAACCAGGTGTGCCACCCTAAGGATGCAGTGACTGAAAGGGACCCAAATTACAATTTACCCTGAGACTGAGAACGCAAACACTCCATAACACACTCCAGGAGGAGCATCTTAGCTGACTGTAAATAAGTGCCATAAGCAATCTCACCATGGCAGGGGAGTTGTGTGTGACCGATTCAAACTTCTGCAGCTCATCAATGCCTTCACCCACTGCTGTCCCAGGTACCTCTGCAGGTACATGTGTATATGTATAGATATATAGAAACACAGAGCTATATTTTTATTTTTTAAAAAAACAGGTGCTACCTGTAATATCAGAGCTCTGCATTGTGACTCCAGTGCTCTGGATGTTAGCAGGGACTGATTCACATTACCTACTTTATAAACAATTTCACAAAGATTGCTGCAGCACCACAACCTGCAGCAGCACTGGAAGACCCTTTTTCAAGCACATCCTGACCCAGAGTTGTTAATATACAGTTCAAACCAAGCTGTTCTAATAGATTTCCTCTGAAAAAGAAAGAACTGAACTGACTGAACCCAGAAGACTAAAAAAATTGTGTCTGATTATTATTTTAAACATCCTATGATTGTTTCCAGCCAACCTTATTTTAAGGCCCAGCCCTGTTGAACGTACCTGACAATAGCAATTAAATAGGAATAGAAGTTTGCAGCATTCAGTTCACTCTGATAAATGCAGAACATTTGGGCTTTCTGGGGCTCAGAAGTCATTAGCCTGGAAATACATCACCCTTGCATGCACTGAAAAATCTAGTCTACAGAGAGTTTTGCTAAAATTCCAAAACAGACTCTTTCTGAGTTGAAAGCCATTTGTTCACTAAAATTAAAGTAGAAGCAGAATAAATCTCAACACCAATGCCAGATTTCTACTGCACACTTATCAGCATTTGTTCTGCATTAACATCTGTCTGGATGGTTGTGTTTCTAGATCCATCTAGATCCCAGACAGCATTTCATACATTGAAACAATGAGTGCATTATTGCTGCTGAATCTATGTGGTGTAATTACTTGCTATCCCATTCACAAATCTTGCTTTGCTGTCATATAGTTCAGGCATGTCCAAGTGTTTGAACAACAAGCACTACAAGAAAAAATGGCCAAGAAGTGCTAGTCCAAAACTACTACTTACTATGACTAAAGACATATTTGCTACTCATTTATCTGTTTTGTGTACTCTGTTCTATCTTGACTGGCCATTTACTTGCATGATTTCCCCCAGTGATGCAGTTATCAAGTGGACAGAAGTAATTAATACACTAAGAATATACAGCAATGAACCCTCACTGAAAGGCAAGAGGGAGAAATTCATGTGGATATTTTATGTCTGAGAGGAGAAAAACAGGCAGATGCACTAATTTTTATACACATTTGTCATACATTGCTGCTGGTCATATCAGTGTTCTTTGATATAAGTGTGCCTCTAAAGACTGTGCTGGCAATCTTATGGTGGGGGCTGTATTGTGTAAGGGTAATGTCAGAGTAACTCAGGAAGTAGCTCTTATTTGGGAAAAAAAAAAAAAAAGAAGAAATAAAGGAATAAATTTATGGTTTTGGTTCAGGAATTCTCCTCTGGAGGCATAACACAGTGCTTAAAATAATGAGAATCCCTGCTTGGAGGTATCTCTTAGTAAGAAAGAGCTATAGTCTGAAATTGCAGTGCTAGGAACACTACCCTAGAGAAAGTTATAATACAATGATGAAAGACTGAGATTCATTTCTGCAACATAAGAAACATTCTACCATGGTTCTAAAGCAATGCCATTATAAATCTAGGAACACTTGTGCCCTAAAGACAGATGCTACCACAGCACCACAAACCAACACAACTGTGGAAATCCAGGCATGACAGTAAAAATATAATATCCTGAAAAAGATTTCCTCCACTGAGAGCTAATAAAGATCTGTGCCATTTAACAATGATTACTACAACCCTCACTATCAGGCTTTTGAAGGTTGCTGTGTTCCATGCTGTGCTGCTGAGTGAGGCATTTCAACAATTGCCACATCATCCTGCGTGAAGGGTGGACTTTGGGATGGTTTAGTAAGATGGGTTATCCATTTCTTTGTGGCAGCTTTAGAAAACATTCATCCTGAACAGCAGTATGAAAGGTGACCTGCTACTAGTTGCATTTGAGACTCCTCTAGTAGAAGAAGGCTCACTGGGAGTGATGAATGCACAAGTCACAATGATTTACACCACAAGTCAGCCAAGGAAGCTGCCTTGATATCAGAACTAATGGCATCATTCCTTTTCTAAATTGAGATAGTATCTGCAGAAAGGTCTGACCATAAGCAAGAACTTCATCATTTTACCACATCACACCAATAAGTCTCCTTCCTTTATTGGCCATCAATGGGTTCAAGAAAGTGAAAAGATTATTGTGGGACAAAAGTTAGCATTTAAAAAAAAAAACTCCAATTGATTCATGTAATAAGAATGAAACTGATAGCATCCTCATGTAGCTCGATGGAGTGTCTGAAAGCTTGACTGTTCTATTGGTATCAGCTGGTTGAGAAAAAAATTAATATTCTCTTTCCCAACTTTATCCTGTCACATCAATTCTGTTAATAAACTGGAATTATATTTTAATTTTGGATTAACCCTATGGTCAGACGTGACCCAAGGCCCACAGACTTGTGAAATGTAGTTCTCTTGACGTGGGGTGATTGCTTGGGGTGACCGTTACTGTGGATGACCGTAATGAAAACATGCAAGAGGTTATTTTGACAACAGACTGACTGCCCCAAGTCTAAAGAGATACCCACATTCCAACAAGTCAAGAAACATAGTTACTGTCTGATAAGGAAATACTATAGTTGTTTTAATCTTACATGCAATACTGGATCGTTCTGGCTCAGCTGTGTATTTGCAATTATACCTTCAAGGACAATAATTACATCCCCAGGTGCCTCCACCTTCATCAGTTTGTGTGCAGTTATCTGAACTGCACCCTCAGGATGGGATGAAAATTACTAAGTCTGTATAGGCTGAAATGTGGAACTATATCACTAATCACTACCTTGATGCCTCATCCTCCAACCCATTGCTAAATATCCATGGCTAATTTATGCAGCACAGACGCAGTGCCAAGTCATCCATTGCCTGACACTGCAGAAATATTTTTCAGACACACAATTACCTTAAACTCATCTGGGCAAACCCACCCAGACCAGTTTGGAGCTACATTTTCATTTTAACCCTAGTGCATATATGACCCCCATAACAAATATATACAATTTATGTACTTTTTAGTTCATTCCAAGAACTTCAAGAGAAGAAGCAAATGCATAGGATACCAAGAATTAGAGGCACTGTAATTAATGAGAAACTATCAAATAGATATGGTAATTACAATGCTCTCTGGGACAAGGTGTTTAATGGGACAATTCAAAGTACATCCAGGGTATTTAATCCCTTGGAACTCATTTTACATCTGCTTTATTACAAATGAAATGTGAAGACTTAAGCATTTGTCTTGCTTTCATTGTTCAGGAAATAGAGCTTATAATTATCTCCATAAAGCAGGAATGTATTTAAATACTTTGCATTGTATGTATAGCAACAGGGTACAGAGTTCACAATGCAAATCCTGCAGGACAGTAAAATGCAGGCAGATCAAAAGGAAAATTGTGAAGTAATACAACAGAGATGCAGTGAAGTATTTTATATATAAAAATGTGTGCACTGGAAAATAAATATTGCTTTCCTGTCTGGGGAAAAAAAATACTAAAAAAATAAAACCTGCCTCTTCGGTTTCAGGGAAACCAGCAGTCCTTGCCAGAAGAATAAATCAGGCAGTAGGAGACAAAAGCTATTATAGTTTCACTGTGTGAAAAAGTGACCTCATTGAAATTGGCTTTAGCATTGTGGATGAATGCCCGATGGCTCGAAACAGAGCTGGTTTAGTCAACCTTATCTTCTTCAAGGGGAGATGTTATGAAACACACTTGTTATAAGGTCAGCACTGCAAGGTCAACGGCACGTGTTGTCACCTCCCAGGCATTGCATTTTTAAATGCAAACAAACTAAGAGGAATAAAGGTAATATGTCAGCTATTGAGCAGATAGGGACAGTTATATAAGAGAAGATGGAGGAAAAAAGCAAAGCAAAGGAAAAGGTTTGATTCGGCTAATAACTGAAATCAAGAGAGCATGGATTCGTGCCCCAAATGTTTCACATAGTATTTTAGCTCCTGAAGTTGTGGTTTAGCCTGGTCTGCCTCTTGCAGTCCTTTCAGACAGCAGAAGTCATCACAGATGATTGTGTTCAGTAAAATCACCCCCGTGGCTTCAGCTCCTCTCCACTGTCACTTGCTGGACTGGTGCTGTAAATCAGGCTTGACCAAAGTATCTAAAGACTAATGGACCAGCTGCCAAGATACACCTGTGTGCCTTCAGGTGCTAAAGTCAGCAGAAGAAATTCTCATTCTACTCACTGGTAGCCTCTGCATCCTTATGGAAAAGTGGTATGACAACCCTCCTAAACTAATGTCTTTCTTGCTGTTAGGACTCTCCCTGCTCAGCGCCTACTGAACCAGAGCCAAGTGTATCATTTGGAGTATTACCAATTGCCTTAAGAAAAAAGGTAAAGTGAAAGAATAATCATGAATAGTATCCCTACTTCTCTAATACAGCACTGGAAAAAGAAGAAAAAAAAAAAAAAAGAAAAAGCCAACATATTGAGAAAGGAAGGGGAGAAACCGAGCTACTTCGATCACATCATATAAAGCCTAGTGAAGATAACAAAACAAGGTATAACAGAAAAGCATTTATTATTTGGAAGAAAACTCTTTTCTGTCTTTATTGACAAAAATCTGCACCAAGTTTGGCACAATGGAATTCTCTTTGACAGCTACAATGTCCTCATGCTAAAACCTCCCACCATTCTGAGGAGCTTGCTGCATCTAACTACAGATGTGTATCTTAAAAGTATTCATTAGAGCTTCTTCTGGCAACTTTTTTTAAATGCTGTAGGAAACCTGGTTGGAACAGTAATTTCCTTTTTCCATTTTTCTTCCAGCTTGGGCAGATATCTGCAGGAGATTGAACAGAAGTACCAGTTGAAGGTTCAGGGTGCAGGGGCTGGACAAGGAACACAATTAAAGAAGGACAGAGAGAACCATTGCCCAGTGCTGATCTTCAGATACACTGCATAAATAAGCAGTTCTTGTTAGAAACAGAATTCCATGTCTTAAATGCCATGCACATGGACATGGCTTTCCCCAAGCTCTTGTTTCGTTTCCAGGTGCTCAGCAACCCATTGCTACCTTACATCTGAGAAAAGAACTGCTGCACAAGTGCAGGTAAAATGTGCATCTTCTTATTCCACAGTGCCCAGTGCTGTACTGCTTGTGCTGTGAGCCTACTCAGATTCACACCATGTGGCAGAATCCCTTGGACAATATAGGATTCGTCTGCACAGAGGAATAAGGGCCCCTTTTTTCAGGACCTTCAAAATCCTGAAGCATTCTTTGCTGCAAATAATGTGCAGTGTTCTCAGACTTCCCAGGTAAGAAGCTTGTGCACTGAATTTGCTCAGAGCAAGTTACTCTCCCTTGTCTTTCTTGACAGTTTACAAGGATAAAGGGGTGTTTGAAATTTCAGAACAGCAAATGTGGAAACACAGCTGCAGAGAAGTGTTGAACATGCCTCAGTGAGTTTTCATGTGCCCTGTTACCTACATGGCTTTCCTGGGATTCTAAGCCAAGGCCACCCCAAGGACTTGTC
Source organism: Empidonax traillii (assembly GCF_003031625.1). Lineage (NCBI taxonomy): Eukaryota > Metazoa > Chordata > Aves > Passeriformes > Tyrannidae > Empidonax > Empidonax traillii. The sequence goes on along the minus strand of NW_020955466.1, from coordinate 722,319 downwards.
ACCGCCTGTTATGAAGGAAAAGACAAACTGAATCACAACAGAGGAAAACAGAAAATTTCTAAAAAGAAACCAATCTAGCAGGAGTTCAGTCAGCCATCCCCTTCTAAAAATTACCATTTCTGAATTCAGTGTGGCCAGACATACTCACTAGCCTCAGGCTTGACAATCTGTCAGAAAACAATGCTAGTCCTTCCATGCCATTTTGCATTTGGATATAAAATAAATCATGAAATGGTTTTTCAGGCCTGAAGAAGCCATTTGTATTCCAAAGCTTTAAAAGGATAGACGGAGTACATTAATGATAATATTTGTCTGGAAGAAAGCAACCAGATAGGTATTGGGTTTCAGGGAAGAATTGCATTCCAGAAACACTTAAGAGCATTGGAAACTCTCCCGCACTGAGCTCTTGGTGTATAATCAAAAACCTGACTTCTCAGCTCTCATGGTACTTTCTATCTTCAAAACTACCTAATCCTTACAGCATCACAGTGAAGTGCTGTTATCTCCATGTCCCAGTGAAATGGAGTTGCCTCATTCAGAGGTCTGACTCAATTATGAGAATGTAATCCCTGGCTCTCCGTGTCTCCTTCCCCCTGGCTGCTCTCCTGGTTGAGCCTCCCTGTTTAAGAAGCCTTAGGTCTTTGGAAAATGTTACTCAGTGATAACAAGACCAAGTCACACTGAGGCATAAGTAAGGGGTGAAAGAAATGTATTACACAGCAGAGTCACAAACAGTTTATTTAGTAACTAATCCTACCTCCTTTTTGATAGAGAATGTGAAAAGTTCCTCAAAATAAACATCCCATTGCTAAACCCTTGCTTTCTTGTTGGAAGGCTTTGTTTCCCTGGACTATTTCCAGCAGACTAAGCCAGCAGGCGGAATATCAGGCGTGCACAGGAGCAGGGAATGCAGACTGGAGAGCAAACTGCAAAGCAAAATGTGGCTTCATCTTAATATTGGGTCTGTTCCCTCAGCTTCTAAGTGGTTCTTTCTTTCTCAAGCACCACTGCCAATGTGTACTGTTTACCACCACTCCCAGATTTGAAGCAAACAGATTCATGAATGCAAACAGGGCAAGAGAAGAGCTGTGAAAATATTTTGCATTTATGATGGATGACCAAAAATATTTTGGAAATACTGCACCAATAGACCAGCACCAAAGAAAGCAGCTGCTCCTAAGCAGAAGGCAAGAATGTCTGCACAAAACGTGAAAGGCAATGTGTGGGTGTCAGTGTAATACTATTCCCAAACTGAAGTTCTATAGATTTCTTTATAGACAAAACAGAGATTCTTAACTGAAAGTGCTACCTACACAGTACCTTTAAATGGACACCATAAGAAGCAAAAACATTTACTTACACCAAATATCCATTTTTTTTTTTGTTGTTCCTTATCATTATCATGTCATCTATAGGCACAAAGCAAAGCCTTCACTAAGTAACATCGTGTAGTACTACCTTTGGCACGATCGACAAATGAACAGAAAATAACCTGCTGAAAATATCTGCAAAATTACTTTTCAGTCACTTTTACTGCAACTTCCCCAAGTTCATAAAAAAAGATATTAACAAAACTTCTTATGTTGTCAGTCATAAAGGATGGTTTCTTGCTTACTAGTTTGTTTTAAATTAACAGACATCTTAAACAACAGATAAATACAGTTAAATATCTGATAATTTATGAATTTTCTAAATACCTTTTTCCATGCATATTTTTTGCACTAACTTAAATTATTTCTTACTTTCTCAGTTAGTTAAAAGTTAAATATTAAAAGGAAAGTCAGAAGAGATTTGGACAGGTTGTCTAAATTCTTCAGAGAGACTTCCCAGGACATATCCATTCTCACAGACTTCATGTTCCTCACATCTAAAATTGCTTTCCAGGAAAAATAGCTCACTGTCTTTGGGAGTTCTTTTTTGGGGATGTCTGGATAAAATTCAGTTCTATTCCAAACCAGTGCTTATAGTTTTAGTCAATTTACAAACATTTCTGTGTATCGTGGAGAATGCTGGGTAAGCTTCACTCTCACAATCCCTGTTGCTTTCAGCTGGGTGTATCTTTGCCCATCCACTTGCTTCATTTCCCAGGATTTGACAGTTCTCTGATTTTTCAAAAGGGACCAGGTCAGACAGGCTTTCATTGATACTGAAATGCTTTAACAGCCCTTGGGAAATGAAGAACTTATTCAACCAGAGCTCAACCTCTACAAAAGAGCCTCAAAATCTCACTTTGAGAAAGGCTAAAACTAGGAAAAAAATGAAAAAGTAACATCTCCCACATCCACCACATCAAGCACATCGTTTCTAATCATTGAAATGCAAGCCATAAAACAGCCCATTAGAAGTCAGCACAGCATCAGCACACCCTCCTGTCCAGCTGACACCATGCAAATACACAGGCAATGCACACAACCCTGTCATTTGTATACAGTCTCGAGAGGCTCCAGGAGTCTGGATCTGCACATCAGAAGCAGATTTATTGGACTGTGACTATGTGCTCTGCACAGTAAGAACCAGTGAATCTATCACTGGATTGATTAAAATTGTAATTGTACAATCTCTGTGATCCGAAATAACAAGGAGTCATTTTTCACACTGAAACACTTAGCAATTGGACAGACTCAAACTACCTGCCTCGTGGCATTTGTAGCTGTTCTTTACATTGCCACATAAATCAAAGGCATGTATTTTGACTCTTCTACACATAATGCAGCCAAATAGGAAGTAATACAACAAAAAGAACATTGCTAGTTGAATTTCGAAAAGCTTTTCAGAAAGAAAAACAATAGTGGATATAAACCCCTTGCATTTGTACAAAATTTTATATAGTCTGCATAATAGAAAATACAAATAATAGACAATTAACAATTAAATTGCTTAAATTGTACCAATATTCCATTTTTACTACTACCTATAAAAAGGAAGAGAGAAAGGGAAATTCAGAGATGGAAATGGAATTTTCAGGTTAATTTCAAAATTAGAAGGTGGGGAGGGGAGAGAAACCTGAATAACCCTCATTTATTTGTTTCTGTAAAAGCTGTTCATAATGCTGAGAACTGAAAACCCTTGCTCTCCATACCCAGTAGGGGTTTTAGGCAATCAAAATCACAGAAGTTCTCAAAGACAGTTTAGAGTTTGGTTTGTCATCCATTATGATTATGGAGAAACATAAACCAAGAAAGCAAATAACCTGTGAAATTCGAACACTTTCCTAGACCTCATCTGGAGTTCTGTAGCTCGTAGGCTAAAAATTGGGAGCCAGAGAAGAATTCTGAGACAAAGCCTAGGACAGAACCAGTCACCAAGGAGGTGGTTGTTGCCCAAGATCCTAAATCTGATTGTTCAGACTCATAATGTTATGCAGCTAATGAGTTATCTTAGTACCAAATTACTGATTCTGTGCTCTAAAATACCCACCTGCAATTCAGAGACTGCACAGAGGAAAGATTAGGGACACACCAGTGGCACCTGGGGAACCCAGCTCAGCTGCCCTCCAGCATATCCCTCCTGTTTGACACAGGTCACACACAGACTCCAAATGCCAGCTCCTAAAGTGCTGGAGTCAACTTAAGGACAAACAAAAATAAGGAGTTTAATATGAAAAGCATCTACACTTTTAAAGTTCACATTCACCAACACTAATGGCAAGTTCTGTTGCAGCCTCCAGGAGGTCCATCTGCTGCTGAGTGACACCTACAGACTGAGCACTGCCATGTGCCCAGTCCATTCCCTGGGGAATTGCTTGCATTAGGCATCACAGTCCTTGATTTTGAGTCATCCTCCACAAAGTCCCCTGCACAGCTCCTCACAGCTCTTATCAGAAGTGACAAGAGCAGAAAAAAAAAATTGTACCCTGCTTCCCAAATTAATATATTTACAGGAGGTGATTCCAACAGCTCCATCCGATTATTGGCAGCACCAATATATTTTCCAATGAAAAACAGAGTTACTATATTTATTAACTTCCTCTTATTTTACTTTCTTTGCTTAGATTCAGCCACAAAGGAAAGGAATACCAGCAAATGGCCAATCTTGTTTTTCACAGCTTGATAAATTAAAAGTGCTTTCACAGAGATCTGAGCATTCAGAACACAGAACTCAAATGCAACAAAGCAGAATATTTTGGCTGCAATCTAAGATCACAAAATTTACCTTTTATCCATCCATAATAAGTTCAAGGGCATGTGATCAGTGTAACTAGTTGATGTAGCTGAGGCAGAGTCAATGCAGCCAGTGTGTCACTGGGAGAAACCCGTGCACAACCTCTGCCCCACAGCTCAGTGTCATCTCCAAGGCTTCAGCTGGCAAGTTCAACATAGTTTAAACTCTGTAGAAACGGTGAGGGAGGGGATCATCACGACCCACAGAATTCTAGCATATTCCTTGTTCTTTGGAAGTTTGTGGAATCACTGCTTTTACTTAGAAAAGTTGTAGAATGAGAAGTCAAACCTCAGAGCAAAATCAAGACCTCTAACTTGACCTTGACACCAGCAGATTCTGAAGTATTAAAAACCTGTGTTCAAAAGCCTCACCTACAAGCTTTACTATTTTTGTACCTTAACCCAAGTGGTTTGGAGACACAGTTCAATTTTTCATTTTGCCTGAGAGCCCTTCCATGTACTGGAAGAAAAGAGCTACTTCATTGCTAAATCACTGAATCAATGTCAAGGTCGTGTGTTTATTTGATAATCTTTGATAGGCTGTAAAAAAAACATTTCTTGAGATAAATGTGACAACATGACTGGGGTTCTGTACCTTTTGATCACACATAGATACTTCAGATGAAATAGAAACAAAGACACACTTAGCTTACCAAAAATTTGTATTAGTGATCTTTTTTCCTTCTTTTGAAGCCTCTTCCTGTTAAATTACTGAGTGTTAGGGTTAAACTTGTCCTACCTGGGGTTTGAACAAAGTTGATTCCAGAATATTTTGGTCCAGCTCGTGGCATTTGCTGGTAAATGTCTTTGGCAAAGTGACCCAAGGTAGTCCTTGTTCCAGGAGTCCAGTCAGGAGGGCTGATTGAGACCATCAAGGGCTGGCTGTCCTGGAGGTTACCAGAAGATAAGGACATGCTGTAATTATAAAATAAAGCAATTGGCTGTGAAATACTATAGTCAGTCAAAACAGAGTGTGTTTTTCCTTATAAATATGTAGGAGCTGTTTCCTTTTACTGTTCCAGCTAATGGCCACAGGAATTTTGCCAATTTGCTGTGTCAGGTATGTCAGTGCTCATTTGACTTTCCCAACTAGGCTTTTCCCAGTAACAATCACCAGAAATGTACTAAAAAAACTGATTAAACAAACCCTAGACTCTTTATCATCTGTCGCAATTACAAAAGTTTTGTGAGATCAGACTGTGATGACAAAATGTTTATTACTACATCAACTGCTTTAAAGCTGAATGATGATTAGTTCAACATACACAAATGAAGCACTAGAAGCAGCTGTGATGAGTGTGTTCCAGCCTTCAGCTCTGACATTTACTGCTGTCCTTTCAGGTGTCACTACAGTCAACTTCCAGCTAGACTTTCACCTCTGCTCTCTGAGAATGACTTGACAACAGAAAGGTCATTGCTGACTTTAACATCAATAAACCCCAAACCTAATTTAACAGCAGAGGAAAAAATATGCTAATAAGGAATGCCATCTCACAGTCTCCTCTCTGTGCAGCCCTGGCAGGCTGCAGTAGGGATGAAGCCCTGGGGAACAGATGCCTTCATCCTTGCAGAACACTGGTTTTGTTAGGAAACCACCACCAGCGTCCCCTTCAGCGAGAAGGTTTCCCTGCAACACAGAGAGGAAAACTCTAACAGGAAAGTCAGTCATGTACAGATATTGTGGAGTTCCAGGGGCTTTTCCCAGAATGACTCCCCAACAGTTATCTGCACAAGTCTACATCCCATTCTCTGGAACTGTAAGTGCAGATAAGAAATGTGACTGCAGCTGGATTTTCCATGCAAGATTTTTTCTTTTTCCTTTTTTTTTATTTTGTTTTGGTTTTCTGGTTTTTTACCTCTCAAGAGAAAGGCCAGTGAGTCCTAAACTACTGTCAGGAATCTGTGAGAGGAAACAAACTGCCAAGCAATTTAGGGTGAGTAAAAATCATTTGGTTGAATGTCCATAGTCAATCTGTGCCCAATCTTTCCTAAAGATTGATTACTACAAAATAAGGAAGAGGGACAGCAGTGCCTCTGTGGGAATGTGTTTGAGAAAGGGCAAAACTGCCCATCAGGGAGGGCCAAACAGGAAGGAAAGTGTGAGGAGCAGCACAAAGAACCGTGTGAGGAACTGTGAGCACCGAGGTCAGAGGAGAAGAGGTGCAGGAGGCACTCCAGGGACCAGAGCAGGGATTCCTCTGCAGCCTGTGGGGAAACCACAGGGAGCCAGTGCCCCCAGTGCAGCCCATGGATGGCCCCGTGCCAGAGCAGAGGGACATTCCCTAAAGGAGAGGACTCACACTGAAGCAGGGAAAATGTGTGAGGAGAGGGGAGCAGCAGAGAGGAACTGCTACAGACTGACCCCAGTGCGGTCAGTCCATCCCCTGCCCTGGTTAGAGCATCACCCTGGGTACAACCCAGCTCTGCAGCTGTCATTTCTCACCCCTGTTGCTTTCAGTGGAAGCAGCAGACAATTCTCACAGTGAAAAACCTGCCTCCAAAGTCCAGATAACAGGTAATACAAATCACCCACTCTTGTAAAGCCAAATCTCCCTTCACAGGCAAATACAGTCGAGGAAATTATGATAAGTATCATCTTCTATCTAACTTAGATTTAATTCCGTTAAAAAGGCTGAATAACTCTGAAGGAGGATTACATCTCTAAAATACACTTCTTTCAGGCTTTTCACCACTAAAAAAAGTGATTGTTTTTTCATGATATAGGCATTCTCATACACACATACTTCAGGCTACGATAAAATGAAACATAAATTACACTCTGAAGTTGTAGAGAATATGCAAAAGATACATCTTATCTCTACTTGTTCATTACATTTTATCACCAAAATAAAAATATGGCAAAATGAAGATTTTTGCTGTAGCCTTCAAGTTTTGACACAAGACATTAATCTTGCATTTTTCTAAATCCTCTGATTCACATGCTAGTTAAAGCACTGCCCTGGCTCAGTATGAGCCAATATAGATCTGATCATGCTGAAATCTCAGCCTCTCCATATCACTGTACTTCAAGGAAACTTTTTGACAATTCTGGATCAGTGCTAGCAACAGAGCAATTACATCTTATCCACTGAAAATACCTACTAGTGGTTTAATTTGATATAATATGCCCCTCGTTAGTGTGTAATGTGGCCTTGCCTGACCAGCTGATGTTTGGCTCTGGCCAGAAGTAGCTTATTACTGCACAAAAGCAATTTTGTAGCTTAAGTCACGTGTATATTCCTATCCTAAGACAATAAACTACAAGAGATGAGGAGAAAGGACAGTGGGATCATGAACTATTTCACACATAATAAAACCACATATGTAAAAAAGTGTTTGTGATGTGCAAAACCAGGAAAGAGTTTATATACACAGAATATCATTATTTTTGCCTGTAAGTCCTTGAATTTGACTCTAGATGTCAAGGACAATGGTTAATTTGTACAAAGTAGATAAATGAGGTGGAAACTAATCAGAAGAGGTTTGTTTATCTGTTCTTTGATGATGTGTTACACTACAATAATAAGACAGTAACTGGGAGTTCTATCTGATTGAGAATAACTTCCAACATCGTTTCTCATTTTTACATATCAGATCTGAAAGCGCCTCCCAGTCTTTGAAGTTCAGCAAAATTCAAACCCAGTAATTAAGCACAATCAACTGGTAGCAGGGGATTTTAACTACAACAGTAAAAACATTAAAATCCACCAAACCTGTAACATTTTACTTCCCTCAAGTCACTTCTCTGCATGTCACCTCCTGTGTCCTCTGAATTTAAGTCACAAGTACCAGATTGCATTAAAATAGTTAATTTTATTTAGCCATTAATTAAATGCATTTCTTTGTACTGGACAACTGCTAATGTGCATGGGGGTTTAATTGCATTTTACTTTTTAAAAAATGTGAAAATATCAATTGCCTTTTGTTAGTAAATTGTATTTACAGTGTAAGAAAACAATTATTTCAGAACACATTTGAGGTCATACTTTGATTTAAAACTCTATGGCTAAACATGCCCTCAGCAATCCACTACAGCCTGCTTGCTTGCTGGAGATGGGAGGACTGGGAAGGTTTTTAAAAGACAATTTTCTGTCTTATGCTGAAAACCCAGAGGCTTCCCAAGCAGCTGATGTGGTTCAGCAGAAAACACAAACGTCCAGATCAAAGACAACTAAGAAAATTGAGTAGTTCACAATTTCAATTCACTTGTCTGAAGACAAGGACCTCCCTTTCTCTCCCTTCTGACCAGCACTGACATGGGAATGCTTTTTCTAGAACTCACAACAGTGGATCAGCCATTGCCCTCCAAAGGCCAAGACCTCCAGAGCTGGAGCAAAGTAACAGAACACACACGGTGCCTGCTCCTTTTTTTTTCCTAATTATAAAACACTGCTACTTGATTTCCATTAAAGACCATCACTAGAAGCTGCTTCTTTAAAAAAATAATTTACAGGATGGAGAAAGTTGATGAGGAGTTACTATTTCTGACAGCAGATTTATCAATAGAGAAAATGATAAAATAAATGAAGAAGGGGGAAGAAGTCCATTTAGAAAAGGCAATGAGACTAGATAAAAAAATAAATTTATGTTGTGATAAGTGGTAGAAATTTGATTTAAAAGAATTTATAAACCATACATATGGTTTTTCACAAATGCATAAATGCAAGTAGAGGTCTAATACAATCTCATTTACTCCCTTGCCATCTCACTTTTAGAGATGTAAAACTCACTGACAGTCAAGTAAAAATAATGCATTACTTCAAGGGTCTTTAAAAGGAAAGAAACTGAATTATTGTTATGCAGTAAAATTTATATTGTCTGCTAGTGTGCTCTATCTCCTTTTTATAAAACATTCATAAATTTTCAAATGGGCTTATTAGAGCCTTGCCTGCAACACTGGAGCTGTTTGCAGAGTCAGTCACATTAGGCAGCCATGGATTCACCTTGGGCTTTTAGGGAGGCACAGAAAGACACCAAAATGTCTCATCGTAGTAAAAAAGAATTTCACTCTCATAGGTCACAGTCTAATTTTGCAGATTGTTGCAAAATCAGAATATTTTAGATAACCTGCCAGCTTGCTTTAGAATGCAGTGTGGTAAATGTTGGGGATTTGAACACCATGAGGAACCCTGTATGAACTGAGTTTTTTCACATCTGGGAATAGGCAGGTGCAAGCCTAAAATGAATAGACATTAACTGCACTTAAACATTGGGCTGAGCAAAGGGCATATGTGTATTTTGGAAAATCAGATTTTAAAAAGTAGACTGTTAACAGCTCGTGTGCAAAAAAGAGGAGTGCAGAGTTCAGCTACTGACAAAATTATCAGGGTTTAAAAACTCTTTTCAAGAGAACAACAGTATATTTCTATAGGTTTATGAAGAAGATACACAAGGCTGAACTTTTAAAAAGGGGGAATCTATTTCTTATTTTGTTGTGGCTTTAAATTTATTTATCTGCAGCACAGCTTGTTTTATGAATCACAAAAAATCCAACCCATAACACATGGAGAGTCTGCTCTACTGTTTCAATTTCTTCCATTTTTGTGAGGAAAAAGTGACAGACCATGCTCACCTCACAGCGGTGATGGCTGGGATGCTTCCTGGGAATGCTGTTTCCAGTCAGTTTTAGCCTAAATGGCAAGTTCTTCAGAGTGCCTGAGTCATTCACAATAATCAAACTGTCAGATGGGGAGGGATTCTCTCCTGCAAGATGAGTTATATAATGAAAATTCTGACAGTCTTTTAATTATCAGTGGCACAAGCGGGTGCTACTATAATAAATCTTTTTCCTAAACACAGATGAATCAAAAACCTAATTAGTAGCTTCATCAAAGCTCTGTAGGACCTTGCTGTTTTAAGGCATAAAAATGCTGCCTCTAAACAGCCTCTTTTTATCTGCCTTTTTTGGGGCATCAATTCAAAGCTGGTCAAAAAGATTATATGGGAAATGCTACTCCAACAGAGTTTAAAATGAGTCAGGCACTTGAGTACACTTAAACACCCCACAGTGGGAACCAAGTAAGAATGCAGTATAATATGGTGCTGACATGCAAAGATACCCTGTTAAATTACATCATGGAAACATAAATGCACATTATATGTTGGGGGTTTTCCTATTTCCTCAATTTTTAAGGAAAACATGAAACACACTGAATTGGCTAAACAAATACCATGGAACTCTGTAACAATTACAGGGACAGTTCTACATTCAAAGATGTTTTCAATCTACACTTTAGAGTAAAATCAAGGAACTGGACATTGACCATTGGTAATCTGGGTATCTACTACTATCTCAAACAGCCAAGATACACTCTAAGATCATAAACCAAGGCAGTCAACTCAAACAGCAATTACAAGCTGTAATAAGGAACAGCAAATTACTGGTACAGAAAAAGCCCAAAGACAGAAACAGATCCAAGTAAAATATTCAAATGATTCTGAGCATGTTCATTGTAACATATCATAGCATGTTTGTTATTATGTTAGAAACATGAAAAAGACTTTGCTCTTAGAAATCAACCCTTCTATCAGCCCTTGAGAAAGGATGCTTTCCTAGCAGAAATGCAGTATTATCAGTGGAATTCTGTAATACACTATGAGGAGCTCGAAAGCTCTGACACTTATCCTATTAAAAGGCCATACACACTCCCAGACTTGAGTAAACCAGTCTAAAATACTGCCAAAAATATTATTTCACATTAATTTAAAAGACTGTTTTTCACTTCAAATGACTGAAAACAATTACGAGCTATCTTTCAGTCTTTCATTAATAGCATGAAGATAAAACAAATGCTACTTCTCACACACACAAAACAGAAGAAATTACTCTTCTGAAAGAAAAATTAACAGAAAGAGTCACAAACCCCATATGGTTAGAGAAATAAAATATTACAACAGGGTTTCTGTGACATGAGGACAAAACATTAATGAGGAGATTTCAGAATTGTGAATGACTTGATGTTGTCAATGGGAGCCAAGTGCCAGCCTGGCCCTCCGTGACTTCCCAGGCCACAAAGCACTAGATAATCACTGCAAAAAGGAAACCTTCAGTACTGCCTAAGCAGCTCTAGGGCAGCAGGTGGGAAATGCATTCAGAAAACAATGCTGAGCTGATACAAAACCACAAACAAGCCTTTTGCTTTGAATATAAAATACAGTAGAATAAGAACTGAAACATTTTGAAGGTTGTATTAAACCATAAATTACAAAAGCAGTACGTCCTGGGATTTACAGAAGGAACTGCTGAGGATTAAGTTCTGACAGATTGCTTTTGAAAGTATTTGTGTATCATTTTATAATTACTGCTTTCAAAATGAGGTAAATGATCACAGAATCGTTTGGGTTGGAAGGGACCTTAAAGATCATCTCATTCCCCCCTCCTCCAAGGCAGGGACACCCTCCACTAGACCATGTTGCTCAGAGCCACATCCAACCTGGCCTTGAAGACATCCTAACTGCAAGGAAAGAACAGGTAAAATTTATCTCAGCTGAAGTCCTGACTGAGTCATAGTGTTTGATGGGACTTCATTCCTTGGTGTCTGCACAAGCCATCCCATAATACAAGCACAAACAAGCCTGGGAAGAGCAACAGGAACACATTCTTTGGATCCAGTTCAGTGAAATGTCTCAATTTTTTTTTTTCTGGTGATTTATTCCTTCTTTTGTAAGGACTGCTGCACTTGCAAACTTTCCTACTTGAATTACATTTCTGTGTGCAGATATTGTAAAAACTTACTTTTCACTTTTAGAATAAGATATTGAATTCTCACTCATCACAGAAAAAGAAAGCGATAGGACAAGTGAAACCTGAGCACCTATGGATTTTCATCAAGTGAATCTTTTTTTTGAGGCTGAAAAGGTACAGTGAGACCCGAAATCAGAACATCTGTCACGTTCTCCAATGAACCTTGATAAGAAGAATGATGAAGAGGTGGATGGAATACCTACAAAAGTCACTTTCAGTTCAGCATTTACTGCAATGTTTACATGAAAGCAGAATATCCCCAGACAGGGGTTCAGTTTTGTGAAATGAAACCATAAAACAAGACATTTCAGGTCCACATTATACACAACATCTGGGCATTGGTCAAGCAAACAAATTCACCTTCAGGAAGAGCTGCTTTTGCTCTCTTCTCCCCAGGGTGTGTTTCGTGGGAGTAGGACCTGAGAGTTAGGGTCCTAAAGGATGCTGTGCCACTGAGTGATACATTTAGAACATTTGTTATCTTGTAAAGTAGATGGATTCCCTCCATTTTGTCTTGAATGAAACGTAGAGGAGGCAAGATACTATAATGATAAATGAAAATTTGCTAAAAACAGTTTAGTATCACCAGAGTAATTAAGGTCAATGCTCATAGCATCAAATGCCAGCCTCCTAAGAGAACAGTAATGTTCCAAGCAAATACAACCTACTAGAAGTTTTTATCCTTTTTCCAGACCAGAAACCTTTTTCTGATTCTCTGTGGTACACGTTTCCCTTAAACTTTAAAATACAATTATTTCCAGACCCCAAACCATCTGTCCATACATTTGTCCAAATCTTTTAGATTTATGTTAGACAAATAATTAATTGGTATTAAAAAAAAAAAAAAAAAAAAAAAAAAAAAAGGTTTTGCATTACACAAACATTTCCTGTGTGCTTCCATCCCTCCCAAAGATTTAGGGTAAGGTGTGCAAGCTGACCCTAAGAACTCTTTCAATGCCTTCAGAGAGCTTTAAGAAGTTACAATGGTCAGACATGATTAAACCACTAATATTAAATGGGATTTTCTCTGGGTGATCTGTTTTGCTGTCCATATGGTCATCACCTCAGCCTAAAATACAGATATGATGAAAATTGCCATAATCTGGGCTTGCATGGCTTTCTGTGATTCTAGAGCTGATGTCCTGGAATACACAGAATAAACAGCTGAGATGAAAAGAAGTTGAACTGACACACTGAGTCCATTTTACTTCCTCCTTTTCCTTTTGCTGGACTCAAATTATTTTCAAAACATCAAACACTGTAAGTAAATAGGATGAGAGAAGCTGCGACAGCTGATATCAGTGAATGAGAGCACAGGTAAAAAAAAAGGAATCTCAAGGAGAAAACAAGAGATGAAATTCAGAAAAATAAAATTAAACTGCTGTTCCAAAGCAAAACATGACATATCCTGGGGAATGACAGACTATTTAACTGGTTGTGGTGAAGTCACACCCTGAACTCATGTTTTCTGAGTTCCTGCAGAATCCAAACCTACACTGAGACACAGCTTTTGTGGTTCTGCATGAACACCAGCTGTACCTTATCTCCATGGACAGGAAATTCAACTTATCTCTTACCAGGGTGCATTTCCTCAAGTCTGTGCAGGAATTACCTGCTGCTAATCACACTTGTAAGCTGCCAGGCTTGGCCAAATTCACATCAATCACCTACTGTCTTCCAGTTGCTGCCATATCAAGTAAATACCTTCTAGAACCCCACGGTGCTGCTGGGACATAACTGTGCTGCTTAATACTTCTGATACTTTCTCATTTTGTCAAACAGCTGAAACTGGTCTGCCAGCAGAGCTATCCACAGAGGAAAAAAAACAGTGAAACAAACTGTTTAACAGTGTCAAGGCAAAAATATTTCTAGAAGTCCTATAAAAATTACAAATACTACCCTTCCATGTATTTCTTGAACTGCACAGTTTCTTTTTTTATACAATTTGGCGTATATATGCACACTGAACAAAGATGCAGCCATTGGATCACGTAAATGTTTCTAAAACTAACTGAAGTTCATACATTAACACTTTCAGTGGGGTATTGCTCACTCAAAATCTGCCTGTGGTATTCAAAACTCTTCCAGGTTTCCTGGAACTCTTTATTAACCATCTCCTTAGCAGTACAGAAATGCTGCAGAATCAATTTGGGGTACATCATTCTTTGGGTGGAAACTCAAACTGGAGCACAGCAGAATTCCCCAGGCAATAGTCATAATCATTCAGAGCACGCCATTTTTAGACCATTAAGAGAGAAATTACCCCTACGTGATTTAGAGAGGGGAAAAACCCTAAATACCACAACAGTTGTTGAGACACTGATAAGCCATCTCGTCCAAAAGAAATGGATTTCAGATACATCAGATGTTTACTAATTTACTTCAGCTTTTCATCTTTTCAAGGTTAGTCAAGTTATTTTCAGACCTAAATGCTACATGGGAGGTCCTGAGATTCGTTGCTTTTTCTGAAGTAGCCTCTCTGCTCCTTCCTTGGCTGCCCACGGTTCGTGTCAGCTGCCAGCGTGTCTGCACGGTGCAAGCTCTGCAGTGAATTGTTTACTTTCTGAAAAGTATAACGTTTTCATGTTTGTGGAGTTTGTTGCACAGAAAGCAAGCTGTGTCTGGGACAAGCTCCAGCTGAATAGTCAAGTAATTTGACCAGGCATTTTAAAAGACAATGGTATAGACCTCTTTAAAATCATCAGTACAGTGTGTGCACAGAGACAGCTCTGAGTTAAGGGCAAAGATACCCCAAACCTAAGCCAGTGCTCTTCCCATACCCATGAAGAGAGTGAATCAAAGCTGGACTGGGGTTACTGTGTGAGAAGGGAACAGGAGTGCAGTGACCTGCTCATCCCATGCCATTGCTCTCCTCCTGCTCTGTTCCAGAGTCAGCTCAAAGGCTGCTGGCCTCTGGCATTCCAGCTCTCATGACCAGACCTTATGAGATATGACTTTTGTTCCTGTGGAGAAGGTAACTACCAGCATGAATGGACATGCCCTCATCAATTTTTTAACACCACCTTTTCCTCATTAGGGCTTCAAGGCTCTAAACTCAAGAGTTTCCTCACACCTCATCAAAGAGGTTTTAGAAATTATTTTTGTGAAGATGAGAATTAAATTTTCCTTGCTGAGAAGTTCTTGGCAGAGGAAACTGTGCCTTTAATGAGGTAAGAGGGCCCCTGAAGTCAAGTCATACAGGTTGGTGCAAGAAAAATTGATGTTCTGGACTCCAGCTAAGACATTCCTTTTTTTGTCTGGGAATTCACAAAATATTAACGTACTCTAATAACCTGCTTTTGAAAGAACGTGATAATGATGAGCAGTATAACCACCGAGTCTTCAAAGTTTAAGGAAAGTCACTGTCAGAAGGTTTCAGGTTTACCATAAGTGTAAATTGTGATGCCTGTCCCCACATAGCTCCTATGTCTCAGCAATGGAGAAGATTTTAAAAGAAAAATTTGCAAAAAAATGTGTTTCAGACCCATGTGCTGTTGTGTATCCTTGCAAAAAGGAAAGGGAAAAAGGAGATATTATTCTTTTTGTGCCTAAATCTTTAAGGAATATCATTAACTGTATAAAATACTAAAAATAAACACTTGCATCATCTAACCTAAGCATATGTAAAAGATTAAGTAATGTTGCATTACATGGAAAGATTCCCATGGGAAGGCCAGAGCACTGAATATCTGCATGTTTTTGGCCATGGAATTTTAAGCAGCGCTTTACATAAGAGAGTCAGAAATTTAGAGGATGTGAAAGGTGAGTGCATAAGCGTGTCTGAAGAAAAGTCATTAATAGCATAAAATATTCGTCATAATATCCTGATAAATGAGCTTTCATGCATCCCACTCAGGATTCACTGCATTTCAATATGTCTTTTTTTTAATTACCAGATGTAAATGAATTGACCTTGAGCATTACTTAAACGCTGGCTCGTGATTCTCTGCACGAAGACTCAGTTCATTCAACGATGTCACTGCACTAAATCTGCAGTCATTTTGCCTCTAATGCACAAGTCAGCAGAGGAAGTTAAAGCCCTTTTGCACAGCACTGTTCCTGAGCTGGGGGTACCTTCTACCTCCTAACTGTAGTCTGTGGATGACTAATCTAGAACTACATGGCCATCAGACATGCAAATTAAAATGAATCTTGCAGAGAAAAGAAAGAAGAGAAATTACAAAGAGCCTTCAAAAATTTCACTTGGTTGAGGGACACCTTCATCTTTTGCACAGTAAATTTGTGATTGGGTAGAGTTTATCTTGCTGCATGTTCTGCAGCTGACACAGCCCAGAGATAGAAACTGGTTTGATGTCCTTAACTGAGAATTCAGTTCTTAATCAGCTTGAAAAAGCAAATTCTGTCTCCACTGTCTTTTTTATTTTTCCACTTAAGATATATTCCAGTCATTGCATTACTGATGCCTGGGTTTACAATTATGTGCAGTAGTTTCCTTCAGTTCAGGCTAATTCCATCAAGTTCACTGTGCCTGGTAAATTAATTTCTGCAGATGTAGACAGGGTTCATCTTCATAGCACCCACACAATGCTTCAGGGACAGACAGACCAACAACCTCCTTAAAAAATTACCAACACCAAGTCATAATTTACCTGTCTTGACCAAAGGGCCATCACTGGTGGCCTTTGTGGCTCAGCACACTCTGTTTCCATGAACAGCTTTTCACTGCAGGAGAAATAAAAATTCTCCAACACAGAGAGAAGAAGAACTGCAAGGAAGAGAAAACTACAAACTTTTAGAAAAAAAAAAAAACCACACCAGAAAGACTAGAAGTATAGATGTTTACAGAGAAGTGTGTATAACACCAAATTAAAATGAACAGAAAAATAATGAGATCATTCCAGACATATCACTTTTGATTCAATAACTGGCCTATTGCAAGTGCTCTTGAAATACCCTCTTCTAATTTGCTGGTGGTATGAATTTGGGTTTGGAACAAGGCCATACATCTTTCTGTTATGAAGCAATTTTCTGATCCTCTGCATTTATTACAGCTTTAATCCTGACAGTTTATGCCTGACCTTGGTTATCATTTGATATTTATACAATACTAACTGGAATCTTCTGCATGAGGCCGCCACAACAATCACACCTAACATCGCTTAATTCCACAACAGGATTCTTGCTTGTTGTCTCCATTTACCTAGAAATTTGAAAATTGCTGGGAAAAGAGAGACAGATAGGAAACACAAAGGAGAATCATCCAGGAAGTAAATGAGAAAAGGGACCTGTCAGCTGTAATTACTGTATAAATGAAATACAAACCTGTCTGGGTAGTTAACACCTCCTCTTTTTTTTCTTTTTTTTTTTTTTTTTTTTTTTTTAAGAAAACTGCAGGCTTATGTTTACATTTTTCATAACAAACGTAATTTCTTATTTAAGTCTCCTTGTCTTCTCATGAATGAAGAGGCAGAAAACTAACCCAAACTAGTGTCTTACAGGTAAGATTTTTTTGTTTAGAGCTTCAGCTGGAAGCTTCTCATTTTTCAGCAAACTGTTATGACAGATACAACATTGGAGCACCACTATTATCTCTCAAGGTTCAACACTTTTTTTTTTCTAGAAATCATTATTTAGTCTATCATAGCTCCCAATTGTCACTTGCTTGGTAACTTCAAAATCTTGTGCAAAGATCTACTCCCAGTAAATTTCATGCACTTGTTCATAATTCACCAAGACTGGAACACAGTCCCTGATGTGAATTGTTGGCAACCAAGAGCTCCTTTGACCTTTCTTCCCTGACTCTCCTCAAACACATGTCAAATATTTACCTGCATTGATACTTGTCAAATATTTAGGTCTATAGTCTGCGTATTCCCTTTGCTGTTCATCCCCAGAGCTGATGGTAGAAAGTGACTGACTCAGCCATTCTAGGATGCTGTGACTCTGTACCATGAATACACACTTGGTTATACTCAGTTATGACTGTCCAGCTAACTCAACACTAAAGATCCAGTTAATAACATCATTCCATTCCTATTTACATAAATATAGCTTCTCATGGACATCTGTAACTTCAGAGAAAGAGCCGCACTGAGTCTTTCATCATAGTTGTGCATTCTCCTGCTGTCATTATTACCTAATTTAAAAAAAAAAAATTATATCCTCCAAACTGTGCAGCATTTAAACCCATGAATTTTTACTACCTTGCATGAAAGCAGTCCTTGCTGACAGGGCACAGAAACTTTGTGACGGGGATAATCCTTCCAGTGATTTGCTCTCAGCTGCTAAAGCCACAGTTGCTGGGGTGAGCAGTCACAGGCTGCCACTCAGCACAGAGCATGATTCAAATGGAAACCCTCCTAAGCACATTAGCCTCGATAATTTTCTATTTAGTTGTTGTATTTGCTGTATTTTCCAGCTCAGTGAACAGAGACAACATGCCTTCTGCTTAGAGACTCACCTTAACACACAGGGTGGATGTCTCTGTACCTGTAAATTGAATTACCTTTCTTCCTGTTTCTCGATTAACAGCAAATGAATGTGGTTTCTTTCGAGCTTCCATGTTGGCTGAATCGCCCAGTCAGACCTCCCTGAAACATCAGAGCACCATTTGGGAGCTTCCTTTAACTGAAGTAAAAAACTGGAGTAGCAGCATGGTCTGGAGGATTGGGCAAGAAGGTGGGTAACACAGCAAGGTGTTCTGAACACACCACGTGCCTTTGCAAGCATCTCTTCCAAGAGAGAGCAGAGTGTAGGAAGGTCCAAGTGCTCAGAGAGGCTTTGGATGAACTGCCAGAATCCCAGTAGGTGCATGTGTAAGTGCATATTAACGCAGCCCTTTTCACTAGACACACCAGAAGCTGAATCTTCCAGCAACTTTCCCTTACACCGTTATATTCAGAATTTTAAACAACTGTGCCCAAGCTCTAAACTGCAACACTTTCCTGAACAGTTTCAGAACTTTCAGGCAAGTGAAAACACCCAACTCATTCACTACAATTATGATCTATACTACATCACAGCGCATGTAATTGAAATACCTATTTCAGTTTGATTCTTTTCTTTCACTGTTCTGGCAGGTGACAGAGCAGTGCTTGAATGTATGGACCTCTTCTGACACAAGTTGTGATTTTGTTTTTTATGCTTCTTGTATTGGGTGAAGCCCTAAAACATTTCCTTGTTGTTTTGGGGGGTTCTTTTCCCCCTCCTGCTAATTTTCCTCTTATTCAAAAATGCTTTCATTCCCATAGATAATTTTTCTGTACAAATTTGCTGTATCACATCTGGTTGCATCAGCTAAAAATGTTCATTTCTGGATTTTTCCTACTCATGATTTTGCAACATTGTTATTCAGTCTCAGTGAACATTGTCTGTGACAGGTATGACTGCATTTCAAAGCTGTGTATGATCAATATGGAATTATTCTAATTATTAGCTCAGTTTTAGAGTGTGTAATCAATATTTATCCTTACAGTTTTAGATGCACGGAACATGTAACCTTGTTCAGATTCTGGGATAAAAATTCTGCTGTCATCAGGGCTTGTCTTAGTTATATCAAGCTAATAGTTATTTAGATACTGATGTCAGCTGTCCAATTCAGAAACAGCTTAATAGTCTCTCTATTCAACTACAAATTTTGCTGCAGTGTTTGTGGAAGACTCCAGCTAATCAAATACCTACTGCAGTCCACTGCTAAAGCTCAGATGCCAAAAATGTGGAACGATACTGTACTACATGATCTGCAAAGGTGAACCAAAGAAAACTCTCTTATACTTGTATGGAAAGGAATTTACATCATCTTACTAGACTGAAAATAAACACCCTGCACAGTATGACAAGGAATGAAATCCTGGCTGCAAAAGCCACCAAATTACTAAAATCCATCACAGATACAGTCACTGAAGTAATGAATATGAAATTCAGTGTTAAGTAAATTCCATACTGGCTTAACAGAAATATTGGAACTTCATGTAATCACCTCAGGTGTTTATCTTTGTACCTTTTGTGCCTTCCTCTGTGCTGACTTGTACAAGCCAATTAAAGTGAACAGAGCTATTCATGACAGTCCGTGCCAAACCTGCACCACCAGCACTGACCCCAGCTGGGTTCATTCTTTACAAAAAAATTCTGGAATTCTCCTGAATCAAAGTGCAATTACATATTCATTTATAAAGTATACAGATACCAAGAGCTATTAATCTTGAAGCAAATAGAAAAAGCTCTATCTATGTGTGAAATACCAAAGCACAGTTAGATTTGGCATTCACATTTTCTTGTTTTGTGCTGGAGTTATGCAATAAAAAACTTGACCTGTTCAGGTAGCTATGATTCCAAGTGAAATACCATCTGTATTTCATGATCACTCAGTAAATAAATTCTGGCAGTGCAGTAAAAAGACTCATAAACTGTGTGATTTATTTCATAATGGAATAATGTTCTTCTTTGCAAACCCAGACTTTAAACTTGATCTATCTGCATAGAATTTTTACCAGCATATACAGACAAGATGGATCATATTTCAAACATATTCTGAAGGAAACCTGAGGTGGGACGCTTAAGAAGAAACTTTAATTAGAAGCTCACGTTTTAAAGAAAAAGAGCAAAAAGGTTGATTCCACCATAGCAAAATTCATCAAACCTTTTCTTAATCTGTAGCTGCATTTTAGCAGACCCCCAGAAGGGCTTTCTGCATTTGACACTTTACTCTCAATCCATATTAAAATTCCCAAACCAAGCAAACTCTGTAAAAACCCTGCCACATAGCCTGGGAACAACTATGCTAATCTAACTCTCTATTTCCAGTAGCAAGTGACTATCCTAATCATGACACCAAGTTTCCAAGTACGTATCCCTTGAGTCCAAATGAGGAAAGAGTCAAACCACACTAAATATTCATGCAGTTATTCAAAAAAATCCACCACATGGGCCACCTTCTTTCCAACTGACATCCTGCAGGCTTTGCAGTGCTCTAGCACCTTGAAATTCCTGCCAGGTTTGTGCTTTCCTGGGGTGCAGCTTTGCACTCTCTCTGAACATAAAGCTAAACCCTGCAGCTCACGTGCCACTGTCACTCAACATGGAAACCATTTCAACTGCTCAGTAATGTCAGACTTAGCTCAAACTTCTGAATGTTATCAACTTCTACGAAATTCTTTATAATCTCTGATTCACCCAGAAAAAGATGCACTTACTGTTTGCTGCCTTTGTTGAGGTAGAAGGACGCTTCCAGTCTCACTTTTGCCCTTGTGCAAGACCTTTTCTGCTCTTATCCCTCCTCCTGGCTCCCATTTAGAGCTCAGTAGGGCAGATGGCAGCAACCCTGGACAGACTTGGCTTCTACCCCACGAGTATATTCCTGTATCCCACCCTCCAGTCAGACACAGCCACCTCAGGGGGATTAAGTTAAAGCCCCATCACATTCAAGTGCTGCTGACAAAACCTGTGGATCTTGCTCACGGTCCAAAGTATGTTTTCACAGAAAAAACACCTCACACAGATCCCTGAACTGCCATTAACGCAATCCATTTCACTTCATTTATCTTCACCTTTAATACAGAGCAAGTTCCTGTCAGCCAACTTAAAAACAGTAAAGTCTAATAGCAATTTACCACCAAGGCTTTTATTTCTAAAGTATGTTATGTAGATAAGGAATACTTGAAAGCTTAATGGCTTCTTACTAGATCAATGATACCACATAAAGGTGTTTGCCTTTTTAAGGGGAAAAACAAAGGTTTCCAGGCTCCGGTCTGATTTCCTTTGAACCATTTCTCAAAAAATAAAAATTAAAAAAAAAAAAAAAAACTTAAAAAGACTTTATTTAGTTTTAACAGGGTCAACAGACTGGCGAAAAAATTAAAATGAAAAGAAACTTGAAACATGAAATTAAAAGCAGGAAAAGTGGGGGAGGAAGCAAACTGAAAAGCAGTGTACACTTGAGAATCATGAGATCTATTTGAAAACCTCACTTATATTATCAAACACTTTCCCCAAAATCACCCCTGTTTTCAAGTTCCACCTTTCAATCCCTCCTCGATGGAGCCTGAATTCAGCCTGTCCAGGGCTCTTTGACTAAGCCCAGACTATTTATTTTGGCCATTCCAGCACACCCTCCAGTCACCACCAACACCAGCACCTGCAGTTGTTGCCAGAGCTCGGCTGAGTCTGATTCTTGGGTTTCCAGTGTCACCACCATTTCAGCACATGAAGGATTAACAACATGATACTTCTGAAATAAGTGACAAATTCTGAAACAAGAAGGTCAGATGATCTCAGAAGGGCTTTGTTATCAAAATAGAAATGTATTCCCATGCAGATTTTTATGATAGTTGTCTTTGTTTCTTAAGGGGATTGTCCCTGCTTGACTGAGATGACACTCTGTGAGGTACTCAGCAAACAGGGAATGTGACCACTCCTTGTACTGATGGGTCACCCCTGTCAGTCTGTGTTGATAAATAGAAAAGTCTGTCAGCAGAGAGCAGAGAAGATTTCTTTCAAAATAAGCACACCCCAGAGAATACTTTTTTTCTGAAAAATACTGATGTGTAAGAGATGCTCTTCATTTACAATTCTGAAAAGTTTACTGGGAATTGCAGGAGAAAAGAATTTAAGAGCACTTCATGTTATGTGTTTATACAGTCTGGTAGATAGCTCAGAATTATACTCAAGATATGATTATCAATGAAACACATGAAACGTTTCCTGCAGCTGTAACCATTATTCTAATTCCTTGGTTAAAGCTCAAGAAAATGTTTCTCATAAGCATTTGTTGCATTTCCAGAGGTAGTTTGTACCTTACAACAATGGGCAGAGGACAACATTCAAATTCTCAAGAGTGGCAGGTAAATTCTTTTTTTAAAGGACTAAGTATACTACTTAGTGAAACTTCCATAATCATATGTACATTTTTTCCTAAAATATTAGGATGCACAAAAATTCTTTGAAATCTAACAGATAAAACATCATGGAATTTTAAAAGTCTAAACTCAGAATTAGCACTGAACCCTACTTTTAGTGGTTTACCCTTACACATTTTAGTTCAGCAGTGGAAGGAAGACGTAAGAAAATACCATAAATGAAGATCCATTGACAGAGGTTAAAATCTTATTGAAGTTCAAAGGGTTGGGTTGTTTTTTTTATTCAAAAAGCAAAACACTATCTTCTCGTGGGAATTTTCCCCTCAGGTTTAGACTTGGGAATGCTAGCACTTTTTTCAGTTGTAGGATGAAAAACTTCCTAGGAATAGGTTTCCTAAAGGAAGTTTTTCCAGTTCATTAATGGTCAGAAAGTCACACAGAGATGAGATTGGGCCCTAGAATGGCAAACAGGTTTTTGAGTCATCACCAGTACTTTGTTTATGTGACTAAAGATCACTGCATTACAACACCCCACAGTAACACATCCCTGCAGGAGTGTCAACAGGCTTTAGCAGCACACTTGTACTTTTTATTGTCTCGGCAAATCAGGAAGAGTAACCAATGAAGATACTTTTCCCTCTGAGCATGAACACCAGACTGCCAATTCAAAACCTGGATTATAAAATCATCTCTTAGGTCCAGTGGGAAAACTGTATCAGCCACTCTGGGCTTTTAAAAAGACACCATCAGGCAGGCAGCCAGGGCAGTATTTGGCCTTTGGGTTTATTTCATACACTTTTGGGTGCTTTATGAGGAGATCACAGATTTGTGACTCCATGGATTACATTAAGTTACTCTCTCCAGCTATCAGGACTTCCTATGGAAAGAGCAATAATAAGATACAATAATCAAAACCACAGACAAGTTGGCAGAATGCTTCAAGAAAAATACATCCTTGTGGTAAACATTCCTCCTTCAGATGCCATTAAAGTAACTATGCAATTCATAAGGCACAAGTTGAACAACTGGCAAGTGTTCTGTATTACTGCTGGTTTATCACCTGCTGAAATTGTTTTAGTAACAGTCTCTATACATTTATTATAGAAGTTATCTAGCAAGGTTTTAATTTTCACTAGACATGTTAGCTCTAAAACCACGAGCCTATCAGACTTTTTGTACAGAAAGCCTGCACACAAACGAGATTACAAATATCAGAATAATTGAATTTGCTCAGGTTAGTGTAATAATAAAGTTTTCTGCTTTATGTAAATTCCTATAAAAATCAGACAGACCAAGTAATCACTGATGATATTGCCAAATGCTGGCAGAAAAGCAGTGTCATATTAATAAAACATTTCTGAGTTGCTTCATCCTGCAAAGAACATAAGTGGACCGTGGAAGAAATATATATCAGCATTCACCAAACCTAATCCCATTTAAAAAAATCACACCCTTAATTCACTTTTCCATCTAAATAAGCTGAGAAGCTAAATATAAGCAAGATTCACTGTACACAAAAAAATGCATTCTATGCCACCAATTCATATCAATCAGTTTCAGCCAAGGATAAGGGGTTTTGAGATTCTATATGATTTTTCTCAGAGGAGACACGCTAATTCAGTGACAATTGTTCTCGGGATTATCTCCGGTTATTATGGATCCAACAAGAGGCACGTGGACCAGAACTCAAAGAAATTAATTAACCTGAGTGAAACAGCAGCTACAGAATGAAACTCTAGCAAAGTATCCTCCCAGAGAATGACTTTATAAAGTATTAATGGAGTGTGCCCACTGTGGCAATACAGCATGAGCTTATCCCAGAGGAACATGAAATGCAACGTCGTTCCATAGCAGGGCAGGGACAGTCTTGTTTCTGTTTATTTGGGGTTTTTTAGCTACAGTGAAATCGCATCCAGTGGTGAGACACCAGTTGTTATGTGGGAATATTGGTGACAGCCATTGTTGCAAGAAGTCTTTAAATATAAAAAAGTAATAATATAAAGGGGGAGGAAGGAAGAGTGGTGGAGCAGCTTCCTGTGTTATTGTTATTCTTGCCACTTGCTGTGAATATCACTGGGAAAGGTCACTTGGATTTAGCAGTTCACAGCATCATGAACTGCTGGCTCAGATAAAGGCATTAGACTGTGGAAGATGATAATATGTTCTCCCTTCTCTAAGATATTAATCTAAGCTGCACCTCTTGATCTCTACACAAGAAGTTTAATTTGCCCAGCAAAGATTGCACTGAACACCATCAAAATATTTTCTTTTGATAGTGCTGCAATACAACAAAATGCCTCTTAATGACCCATTTAAATCCTACTGTTTACAGCTGATTAGTGCAGCCGTGCAGTGCACCAGGTCTAAAGATACTCACTACCCCATAATAAGTGGATGCTACCAAAAAATTACCTCCACGCCACTATGTCTGACACTACAAGCTTTCCAGGATTACCAGTCACACAACAGCACCAATATTCAGGGCAGTAGCTGTGGAGAAACTGCATAAATAAAACACGGCCTGAATTATGTTTACTTGAGATTTGTCTGTTTACACTGCACAAATTTGAGCAATGGATTATTAAAAGTAAAAATATTTAGAATTTACCCAGAGGAAAAAGTCAAATTTGACAACTGCATCCCTACTCCTATCAATATTTAAGTCTTCACAGACATTTGGGAAATCTTTTTGAAATAGTTATTTCTCACTGCATTTGAGGGCTTATGTGCACATCCCAGCCCAACTTATACCACCTATCACCTTAAAAAAAATAAAAGAACTACTTTGACTACACTATTAAAAAGTGTAGGACCATATTTCTAGAAGTACTACAGTGCCTTAAAATTTGATTTGAGGTGTGGGGGAGGAAACCACCCCAAAAGGCAGCTGACAGGTCAATTAAAAAAACCTTTCAAGGTGATAAGGATACCAATTAGAGAATTAAACTTCATCAGATCTGCCCATAGGTCTGATCTTTATGTCACTGTCTTCCATCTTTCCCCACTGGGTGGCCAAAAATACCAAGTTTCTGCCTGCTGGGTGGGAAGTGCTCTGGTCAGAGATCAAACCGTTTGTGTGCTCGTGGCTCATTTGGAAGCAAACTGGAAACCATTTCAGAACGGGGAAGGCAAAGAGTGTCATTCTGTACCTGCTGGGTTCTAACAATGCCCTCTGATTTCAACCATTACCTGAATTTCATGCAGCTCTGAACAGCAGAAATAGCTTTCAGAAATGCTTGTGTAGATCCTTGACTTGGAGGAGAACACTGTGGGATTTCATAGAACTGATGAGACTTAAGGTAAAAATTTAGTGAATCACCCACAACGTTTAATAAAAGTTGTTGAGAGGTACATTTTCAAATCAATAGTGAATTTGGCATTTACCATATGTTCACAGGTGGCTTTCTTCACTGTATGAACAATATAAAAACTTCCCGTAAAGCTCCACTGATTAAATTAAAATAGAAAATTACAAACAGGATGAAGCACTGACAGTTTTCATAAGCTCAAACTGGGTTAAGTACTCATCTTTAATCCTAATAGCACCATCTGATGGAGGATCATCACAACACCACAGAAGAGATTCAAAATGTGCTAGAAATTAACTTGATGTTTTAATACATTTCCTTAATTTGTGTACTAAACAGTAAGCAGAAGTATATGAAATACTGATGATCTGCCAAATAAACCTAATGCAGATTTTGACACTTTAAGTCAATAAAAGTTTCGATAATAAATAAATACTCAATAAAAGTAGGAAAAGAATCCAGTCTGAGATTTTACCAAATGGAAGAAAATAAGACACTTCTTTATGTAAGTCTGGATAATAAATTTATGAAAAAACTGGTATCCAAGTCAAGTCTCTATTGCTCTTAGGCACACAGGTGTTCAAATATGGGATAAAATGAAAAATAAATGTTTGGGCTCCTTTAAAGGATACAAAGTAGAGCAATTTATTAATATGTGGGTCACTGAATATCAGAATGGGGTACAAGAAGAACACAAGTATCACAAGGGCAACTCTGGAGGAGAAACCTGAGGATCAGAGAGCTGTATGCAAAATACAGCAAGGATCTAATCAGAGGGATGGTACATCACAACTAAACTATAGAAATAGTTACACATTTAAACTAGTTCAGGTTATGGTTCCAAACAGAGAAAATTCACTATGCTTTGTTCTGTCAGATGACCTTTAACTCCAAGGTTCCTCTTATGAACTCATGCAGGAAAAATTCCCAAAGAACAGGCCTTCCCCTTGGCAACCCCAAGTGAGTGCTGTTTAAGTTTTTTCCTCAGTTGCCAGATTAATTACTTAATCATTAAATAGCTCCATGGATATGGAGAAACTGGCCCAGTACCTCAGTCTTTCTGCTTTCTGCCATTGCTTCTACCAGATAAACATTCCAGATACGACCCCTTTTCATTTTAACTCCACTTTCACCTCCTCTCATTCTCTAAAAGGTGAAGAATCTAAAAGGTAAAGGTGAATAGTCTAAAAAGTTACTTTAACTTTGAAGTAACTTCAATGCACTGTTCCCCTTTACTGTACTGCAGGCCCAAGGGTAAAACTGCTTGTCCAAACCATCTGCTGCACTATCGACAGTGAACAGCAATGAACTGATGCAGGACCTCATTAACATACATATTGTTAACCATCAGAGCAAGATTAAATATCAACAAAAGGGTGGAAATCAAAAAACAAGGTGCCAGTTGCTTTGGATGGACGAGACAGGGGAAAATGTAAAAGAATCCAGAAGAAAGGAGGTTTATGAACTGGTCCTACAAAGTCAGAAAAATCCACATGAATCACCACACACACAAGACTTCTATTACTGTTTTGCAGAAGTGGGTTGGATTTTGGCTGCCCTTGCAATATGAACTTGCAAGAATTTCAGTCTGTTGACCTCCTTTAGTTCCTGCCATATACTCTGAAGATAAGAAACCTACATCATCCAAGGATATCCTGTTTATTTTTATTCATCTGCTTTAAAAAAAGAAAACCAAACCAAACAAACACAAGAAGTGACCACAGAGACTGCGGGGCAGCTCTCACTACTGGAGCACTGTGGGGTGGATATAAATTATTTAGGAAGGACAAGTCAGGAAGGCAAGGAGAGGAATTGTCCTGTGTATGGGAAAGCAGATGGAATGGAGCTCTGCCTGCCCAAGCCAAAATAAATTTTTTTTCAGCTAAATCTGATTTATTTTTAGAAATGTTTTTCAAAACCATTCAATTTTTATTACACCAGAAACTGCCTAAGATATGTTTACAGAAAAAAAAAAAATTACCAGCAGTTTTTTGCTAGAATTTTTTCTCTGAGTCTCCAGGTAGACCATAAATCAAACAAGCAATGTTCTTCACAGAAAAGTTGCACCATTTTGAAAGTAAGGACACAAAATATTAAGAAACAAGGTAAGTGATTACACACTGTTGGCTTCAGAGTATTTTGCACTGTGGAAATAACAGATATGAGAGTGAGTTCTGAAGCAAAAGACAAAACCAGAGAAAAGTAAAGGAGAGAAAGACAAGGGAAAACAGGACCCAAAGAGATGGTACTGAAGCCATTCTAGCTGTGCCTCTTTTGAAAAGTAGAATCCTGCAGTAAAATATAAAATCAGACCTGCTCAGCACAGAAGGCCTTGGAGCCCCAGGGTTTGGAACTGAGCACACCTGCCATTCAATCAGCTCCTGGACACGCTCTTCCACAACCCTGCTTAAATAAATGCTCACCACTTTGCATTCACAGGACAAAGAAGAATTGGACTTATTTTTGCCAATAAAAATTTAAAAGGCTTGTTACAGCTTTTTTTTACTACCTTTTGTATGCGCTGGTGGTTATGCTTCGTTACTTTAATTTTTGGGTTTTTACTGCCAGTATTGCCCTAAAGTTAAGGTGGTAAATGACAAGCTTTTAAAGTAAGCAGGTGTTTCTTCTTGTGGAAAAAGACTGCAGCTCTGCTTTATGCCAGGAATAAATTTTACTTTTAAAGGCTTTCAGAAAAAAATTTTTTTTTTTTTTTAAAGCAGGTATAAAATACATGAATTATTTAATATCTGCAATTCACTTAGAAGAACTGAAATTCTTTCCAGACTTGCTATTAGCATGGTCACTAATGCATGAATAAAAGCATGAACAGGTCAAAATCACCCTTGTCATGAGTCTATTAACTTTACTGAAGTTCTGTAAAAAAGAGTATTACTTATCCAAACAGTGCCAAGAACTTAACATTCCCTGGTTTTTTGCAATCTTTATGCAGAATACAAGGTTTTTAAACACATGAAAACATTCTTTTCACCAATAGAAATTTTGTGTTCTTCATAACTACAAAATTTAAACCACAACATCTATTCTTCAACCCTACAAAAGACCAAAAATTGTCTGACCAAACTAAACAAACAAACAAAAAAGTAAAATTAAAAATGAAAACTATGTTTTTCTGTAAGTTATAAAACTATTTTCATCTTTTAGCAGTGGGAGGAAAATGAAATTTCCTCAGTTTCTCTTTTCAGTCTTTACCGTCCCAAACAACTTCTTTGAGATATGGGGAAGAAATGGGGGAAGAAAGAATAGCTAAGAAAGAAATTAATTCTTTTAGAACAACACATTAAAGGGGAGAACTGTACTTTATGCAGAAGGCAAATTGGATAAATGAGATCCATAGCTAATTTATCTGAGTGCATTTGCTGTTATTTTTTATCTAACTATGCCTTTTTAACCTCTGTGTGCTCTGATCACCAACACCACACCTACACGTGCCTCTTCTCAGTGTAAACAGTTCACATCCTGGGCAATGAACCCCCAAGGGTTCTGTGTATCCAAGGAAACTGCAGCCAGAGGTGAGGGGCATCCAGAATCTGCAAAGGCCCGTAGGGTACAAGGGCACTGTCAGGGACTGTCAAGCAGACCCAGGAAATGATTGCTATGGAGGGCAGGGAACTCAGCAAAAGCAGCATCACCACGAATCAAGTTTCTCATTTCATACTGACCCTAAAATAACTTCTACGCCGCTGAACTCCACATCAAGCAAGTGCCAGCAAAGGAAAGGATTTCAGGTGTCTGGGGCCTTCAGTTTTGATCCAGGATATCACTGAGGTGGAAAAGGAATATCAGAATGTGTGAGGAGCAGAGTGAGCAAGAGACAGGAGAACGAACAATAGCGTGAGGGATATTTTAAGATTCCTTAAAGCAATGTATTGTGCAGAGAAATTTTAAAGCAAAATAAGTTTTTAGACATTGTAGATATATTTATCACTTCAGTATTGAAAAAAAAAGGAAAAAAATCAGTGATATTTTCTGTCCTCATTACTATGGCAATACTCACCTCTTGGTGGCTTCACAAATGTGTAAACAATACCATTATTGCTCTTGGCAACAATGTTTCTGAGCAGCAGGGTGAGACAAACACAAAATATCAACCCTGTTGTCAATCATCAGAAGAGCTGGAGAAATAGAATCTTCAAAATTAATTTCTTCAGCACAATGAAATAGTCCAAATAATAAAAAACTAAAATCAGTATCACTTTAATATTTATCACCACTAGCAGTAATCTCTCATTTTGCTGTCCATACACAGAAACCCTTTCAGCTGCAGGACTAGTGAAGGCACAGGTGACTGGAACCAACATTATCTGCTTCAGTCAGCAGTTCTGTAACTCAGGGCACAAAGAATGCCTTGACTGGTTTTCAAAGAAAACACTTTATTGGCTTCCCTCCATTATACCATTCAACTGACTTCAAGTCCACAATTTTTCTTTCATACAACCTAGAAAGAGTTTACCAAAGATTTGCAATAGTGATAAAGAATCATCTCCCTCAGAACAGAAAGCTGAAGGAATCCAAATGATACACAGAAGTGAACATCCATCAGCCAGTCTCCTTACCCCAGAAACCAACATGGACATCCACCCAAGCACAGAGGACTGTCCCAATAACTTCTGACCTTAACTGCTGGGACACTAAGCACATATCCTTCAAGACTCATTTCTAAGATAATTTGAATTTGAAAAAAACATTTTTTCCCTATAAAACACTATCAAACAAGTGAAAAATACAAAGATACTCACACTTAGTTTTTTCTTTCAAAGATTTTGCTGATGTCAGGATAACAGTATAATACAATTTGAATTTGTGATTAAAAAGTAATTATCACTTATCAACTACCCCTTATGACAGAGTAATCAGCTTTTTCCATTTTCTCTGCATTGTACATGTTGCATATATTCTCATTTTTGATGTGGGACTAAGATACATGACTGTGAAATGCATATATTTGTATTTACATAATATATCCATACAATGCCCACTTTACGGAAAAAAAAAATTAAAAATAATGTGGACATGCAGGATTTTGTCATTAAAGACTGAAGTCACATGGAAAAGTAGCTCATATCCTTTCAAAATTACCTAAACAATTTTTGCATTTCAATTTGTTTTGTGTCTGGGTATTGAGTTCAGTGTTTCAAAACAAAACATCCCCTGATTCAAACCCAGTATTTTACCTTGTTAAATGTTTCCGTAAAGATCAGTGTATTTTCATAAATTTCTTCTCTTTGGGTCCCTTCCCCCCAAACCATAAGTCTTATGTTACTTATTTAATGCAAAGTGGTTGATCTTTTATATACATTTCTCTGCACTGCCAGGACATGTGGGATAACTCATCCTTTAGTAGTTACAAGCCCATACTCAAACAGATTGAGAACATTGAAATTCCAATGTCTTAAGATACTGAGGTCTTTAATTTAGTGCATTCCATAGTGCAGTGACAAATAGTGAAAACAATATCTTAAAACCAGAATATTTTCAATTTCTTCAAGGCTGTAAATTTCATTTCATTTTTTAGAGCAGATCCATTTTCAGTTGGCAACTCTGGGGAAGATGAGGATGCCCTGGAAATGTACAACAGTCTCACAGAAAAACAATTACTGTTTATTCTGAAAACCCTTCTGCATCTTGACAAATACTATAAAACAAATCTTCATCTTTTTAGAATTCCTCAGAATTCCACCCGCATTTATTAAGAGATTCTATCTTGAAGCAAGATGTTGATTTTGAGTTAAATAATTGTAAAAAACATCGAAGACAAGAGTATGTAAATAATACCACATCACTGTCAGACAGCGCAGTGTGCTGAAATTCTCTCTCATCTGTCATTCTTAGATGTAAATCCAGACAGGAATATTTCAAAAGCAAAGACAACAAGTAGGAAAATGAGATAGGAAGCAAGGAACTGATCATAATTTGAACATTACTATTTGTGCCTTCAGCAGTTCACAAGATAAGAATGAAATGTGGATAGTTGAGCGTCACGGTTCTATTTTACTCGAAAAAATATCACTGAATCTCTGTGATTGATTCACATGTCAGACTGCACAAACAGAAAGATGAGATTTTAAGGGGAGGAGCACAATATTCTTAACAAGCTTATACATAACAGTTTTTATTTCACATGAAAGATCCTTTTTATAACTTTGACTAATTAGTACTGACAACAGCAGAGATGAACAAGGAGATTAAAGTCACCCCTTGGCGCTACTTTTATACCATGACAAGGTCAGAAATGGCACAGATTTAGGTGATTCAGATAAAAGAGGCTCCAATCTCATTCACACAATTTAACTCAACAAATGGTTCCCATTTCCAATATGCAACTACATTTCATTTGTTACAATCTCTGCATGGCATCAAGAAAATACAAAACACTGATTATAAATTCAATCTGTTATGTCATTTAGTCAAAGACCACAGGAAATGCAGAGAAACACTGTTAACCTACTACATGAGACAGAAATATTTCAGCTGGACTATATAAACTCTGAGGCTTCCATTAAATCTGCAAAAATGGAAAACAACTTTTCATTTGTGGTCACTTCAACCTCAGCTGCTGTATTACATCTGAAAATACCCTTGGTGACTGAATTCCCATTCTTCAAATGAATGTCATGTTTCAGCTGGCTTTTACTTAAGCAAAGTTTCGGTTCGAATTTTAGGATTTTTCTCCTTGAGATGGGTCAAGAAGTTACTTAGTCCCTGCTGTATAAGGTAATAGAGTTGAATTTGCTAGTATTCCATTAGTCCATCACTATTAGGAGACTGTGATGCTGCATATCAAAGTGGAATTTTTGTTGCTGGAGACCTCGATATGTTGGTATAAATTACTATCTACATGAAATGAATTACCACTCACATCAAGTGCCAGGAGTCACAGTAAAAAGGATTAGTATTGTGGTTACTGAAACCAGAAAGTAATATCATAACAAACAAAGTGGAGCCTTATTCTATAAAGATCTTTAGTATGATAGACATTGATGGCAGTAGGTGTGTGAAGTGCCTATACTGTCAGCAATTATCAGTAATTGCTAAAACTCTAATTTAGGATTTTTTAAGCAAGGAATACAAATAATAAGATAACTAGTCAGTGGTAATCAGCAGCACTCATAGTTGAGCTGTTATCTTTTACAAGGGAAACAATCTTACTCAAGACTTTGGAAAAACCACACACCAAGAGACACTGTCCCAGTGGGGATATTTTCCTTCTTTCTTGAACGTTCTTCCTTTCTAATGGACAGGAAGCAGGAGAAATACATGCTCTTAAAATCTCTCCTTGTAATCTTGACAAAAGTCAAGACTTACCCACTCCTAGCTCTTTAAATTTTATTATTGATTTCATATTAGCAATCTAATAATTTCTAATATGGAAAGATATGACAATTAACAGGTCAAAGAGTTTCCTCCCAGAAACAACAGATGCAATCAAATCAGTTCTGACAGTTACCTTTCCTATTCACGGTACATTCTTTAATGGGATATCTTTCTGTAATAGTTAATTTGAAACAGGAAGAGCTTTGAACTGAAGGGAATGTTGCTCTGCCATTGTGACATCCAGGTGTCGTGTTGGCAGCAGGGGACACACAGAAGTAGCTGAAGAGGCTTCCAGAAATAGCCTCGTGACATGGCCTTTGGATTTCAAATAAGTTGCCGATTACAAAAGTGTTTTTGTAGTTACAGCAAGACACAGAACAACAGAGCAGAACAGCAAATGGCTAATGGTGTTCATTACTGGATTGTTGTACTGTCTTTTGGTCTGAAAAGTTACCTGATGCCCAGAGGCATGCTGTGTAATTTCCCTGGGGACAGAGGAGGATTTGTCAATGAGTCTGACATTTCTTTTCTCCAGTTTTACTCATTCCAGAAAAAAAAGATTAAGAGATATCCTATTTCCCTGAGGAAAAAGTAGCAAAATCTATTTCCCTTGCTGGCATTTTTCAAAGCTGCTTGTCTCCTGTCTCATAAGTGGAATTACCAGTTGAAGTTTTTAAAAGCTGCTTATTAATCTTTTATGATGGCCAAAGCATAAAAATAGCTAACAATAATAAAGAATAGGATTCTTTCACAAAGGAAAAATTGATAATTACTTTTTTGTCAAACTTATTAATTTTACCAAAATAATTATTTTGAAGATATGAAATATATCACTTAGAATATAGGTTAAGTACCACCTTTCCCAATATGATATTTTTAACCTCCACCCCAGATTTTCCCATTCTTTAGGACTCAATATCTTCCTTTGCAGTTCCTACCTGGAAGCCAGCAAATTTTTCTTCCAGCTTTGTCAGTCGGAAATATTTACATTCAACCTTTCTTCTGACACTTGCTTTGGTCACTCTAATTCTACTTTTCTGTTTCAATGCCCACACACCTCATCTGCTTTGCTGACAGCTGCCTTTTCCCCTGCTCTCCCTGGCTTCCAGCTCACCCTCTGCCTTTGACCTGTGTCACCAAAAAAACCAAATGCTCCCAACCTTGCACTTATAGTCTGTTCTCTGGGAAGTCTCTCCCTTCTCCTGCCTTTCTGCTAAATCTTGACTTTCAGTTTTGGTGATTCTTCATGTTCCTCTTACTACAACAAAAAAATGGGCACATCTTTTTATTAACTTAAGCTCAGTATCTGAACATGAAGAAATAGATAAAGCTGAGAACAAAAATTCACAGCTGAGAATATCAACACTCAACTCATATTTCCAAATCTCCTGGCTCAGAAGAAGGAATAATTAAAGACTGACTGCTCCCCAGCACAGAGGAACACAAAGAGAAAGCTCTCTTCATCTTTTCCCCACAAATAAAAAGTTAGTGTTCAGCACTGAGAATTCTGTCTGGCCAGATAACCATCAGAACACTGCAGCAGAACCTCAGTGAAATTCTGTAGCAGTGATACCTGAGGATTTATTATTTGACCTGAAAGTCTTCTGATCTGAAAAACACTCAACCACACTGGGCTGATTGTCAGAAAACAGTAAGAATAACACCTTTTCTGTTTTTCTAGCTTGCTTTGATGACGTTATTGATTTACTCAACTGGCTTTCTGAAACATCTGGGGCACACAGATATGACATCAAACTATCTCATGGACACAGGATTAAAGCTGAAAGTTTCAAATTGACCTTTCATTCCGTAAGATCTGAAAGGAACGTGCACATTTCCTCTGACAAAGGTATCAGTGCAGCCCCGCAAAGGGGTTGCAATGATGAATCTCAACAGGACTTGGGAGCCCTTTGTGTGATTTTATCTGTGACTGTATCAGAGAGCTGGTGATAAAGGCAGAATCCGTGTGTGATCTTGAACCACTACTTATGTCACACAACTTTCCTTCTACCATTATTAACCATAACTTACATCTAAAAAAGAAAAGCAAAACAAACAAACAGAGCACAGAAAATATCTCCACACATACAGTTATTGCCAAGGGTTGGTTGAATCAGACTCTTGGGTGTCCACCATTTCAGCACCTGAAGCATTAACAATATGACACTTCTTAAATAAGTGTTCTGTACTGTCTGAGAAGTTGGATGAAAATAAGCTCCTACAATATTCACATAGAGAATTCACATGTTTGGTATTTCAGGGGATTCTTTTAAGATGAAATTGATTTTTATGACGTGCATTCCTGGTATGAGGTCATATATAATAGAAAAAAAAAACACAACTGTTTGTTTGTGCTGTATTTCCCCTGCCCTTGACTTTAAGTACTAATATATCTTTAGACTTTCCTAATAATAGACAAAATTGTGCTGGTGAACTAAGCTGACTCTGTAATTGCTTTGTACTGCCATGGTGAGGTCAGAATTTCAGCAACCCCTCACTGAGAAAAGCTCTTTGCATATCTGTAGGGCAAATTCTACTTTTAAGGCTGAAGAATATCACATCCCATCACTTCCTCTGGCACAAGACCAGTACAAAAATCAACGTATTCAAAAAAGTGACAAAGCTTAATTCTTTATAAAAGTTAGCAGAGAGTACCTGAGCATTCGGTAAATTAAATGCTGTGACACAACCACTACAATATTTATTTTGTAATGCAGAAGACTAATGTATCTTCAAGAAAAATCCAAAAAGCTGTGTGGTGTAGTTAAGGGAACGATGCTCGTATGAGTATGCTAAAACCAAAATGTTACTCCTGATTGAAATTTTTTATAATCTTGCCCTTAAACTGCAGTCAGTTATCTAAAAGAACATAACTCACATTTCCAGAGGTGTTTAAAGATTACTGTGTAGTTTCTGACTGGTCATCGTGGACTCTTCATAAGCACAGAATAACAAGCTGGATCTCGTACTGGTTTATCACAGGTCAGACTGACAAGGCCAGCTCCAACATGAAATCCAACAGCAACAAGGTGAAGCCACTCTTCAGGAATCACCTAAAAAAATCCATTCAGTAACTGAAATCAGTTCCATCAGAGATGTGGCAGTGGGTCAGACAATCATGGGCTGACAGTCTGGAAAGGCTTAGGCGATGCCTGCTCGTTAAATCCGGAGAGAGGCAAAACCCACATCGTGTCCAAGTCCACTGAGCAGAGGCAGAGCTGATGGGGACACCTGGGGGCCATTCTCTGTTTTCCTCTGACTGGGTGGATGCAGAGCACATGCTGCTGGGGGCAGCAGACAGAACATTTCAGTTGGTATAGTTAATTTTAAGCTATGCATTTTGTATTTCAAGGGCTGAACCACACCTTGAGGCAAAATCCCATAAAAGGAAGCCATGGAATTTCTTACCCTTCTAGGTCAGTTTAAACAGCTGTTAAGCTGAGACTCAGCTTGTCGACTTCAAACCTTGTGGAATGCTCCTGCCACCAAGAAACGGCCACAGGGTTCTCTCTTTTTGTTTACCAGAAGCATCACTCACAGTTTGAGAAGCTGTGGGAGGAGTTTCAGCCTCCAGCATTTTTTAGCCAATGAGTTTTATGGTCAGGAGTGTATCATAATAGAGAAACTTGAAGTAATTCTTAACCAAAAAACCAAATCCCTACTATCAGCTAGGATTTCTCTGAATGTAAAGTCTGATCCCTGGTTTAGACTACGAGCAATTTGAATTCTTCCATTCTGGTTCTGCAAAGAATATCCACCACATCTCTCATCTTTCTACCACGGAATCACTAAGAGAACAGCTGTTCTGCATCTGTTCAACAGAAGGAAAATGATAAATAATTCCAGTACTAGGACAGGTTACTTGATCCCTACTTCCCCTCACTGTGTATTTGTCTACATAAACCACCTTCTAATTTCACTGTGCTACAGCATGTCCTTCCATTCTTATATGATGAATTATTGCTTTATAATCTTTTAAATCATGGAGCTCCATAGTAAGGACCTTATAGCAACATTATTACAAACAGGTCAGGCAGTAATTACTTCCCAGGGATTAATTTATTATAAATTGAGTAATTTTTATTCAAAAAGCGTAATCACAGGGAAAAGACAATATTTTCTCTTCTCCCTTATCATTATCACCGCTCATCAGAGCTTGAATCTTAATGTCATGCTAATAGATTTAGAAGTTGGTGCTCAAAAACATGAAATAAAAACAACTATGCTGGAAAAAAATATTCAGAAACACATGACTATTTGGGAACATTCTTGCATTTACAGACATGTGGAGAATTGGCAGGAGATAAAAAGGCCTCTTTCGAGTTACTAGATTGGGTCTTAAAAAAGTGCTTCAGAAGTACTC
The DNA here is from genome assembly GCF_003031625.1 of Empidonax traillii. Lineage (NCBI taxonomy): Eukaryota > Metazoa > Chordata > Aves > Passeriformes > Tyrannidae > Empidonax > Empidonax traillii. Next base: position 684,598 of record NW_020955466.1, on the reverse strand, counting down.
CAGCTTTAATCCTGAAGGATGTTACTATAATCTCTGAATCATCAAAACAGAGGATATAAGGTTCTGAAAAGCTCTGTGGAAAGGGAACTTGAAACTTTGTCCTTCCTGCCCAGTCTGGTGTGATGAGCCCAGAAAACCAGTGTCCTGCAGTGGACATGGGCCCCTCACAGGCACAGCAATTATGGTTTTAATTAGGTGGTTTTTCCAAACACCTCCAATTTGACCAACATGCCTTCTCCCAAAAGGTAAATACCAAATACATCTGCACATCTCTTAAGTTTTGAGACCACTGGGGTAATGCACACTGAATTACTAAATCCAAACTATGTTGCTGTCACCCAGCAACATGTCTGCTCCACAGTCACAAACGTGTCACTTAGCACATACAGTGTGTTCAGGGTAAATATTTAGCAGTGAGCTGCATTCTACCTCCAAAAGAATGTGCCCAGCCCCTGCCTACCACTGCATTTCTAAAGCCTAAATCCCAGACACGGTGCTTGATCCTGCAGTTTTATTCCAGGAAAAAATACCCCTGAAATCAATGGAGCTTTGCCAGATTAAAAAGACCAAATAAGTATATCTGGCAGAATCTGGGAATGCAACATGTACTATCAACTGAAAACGGTGCTGAGAGAGAGATATGTGTTATTCCTTTTCCTACAATAGGTGTGAGGTTCAGAATGATAAAATACTCCTTGCCCCTTTCCAAAAGATTGTGGGAAGAACAGACAGCTTGTCTTTTCCACATAGCTACTGCTGCATGGCACACCTTTCAGCCATTCAGTGGGAAAAGGTAAGTTGTCAGATTTTTACTATTTACATACAAATAGATATTTTATGTTCAGATAGTGAAGAAAAGTACAAGAAATCACCCCTGAAATGCCTATGATCAAGCTCCATTTCAGAATGCAACAACCTGGTTCAGATTTTCTTTTTACTCTTACCTGTTCAATCAAGAGTCTTTCTTTCATGCTTCAACACTTTTCAGCTGCTCAGACAGACCTATTTAAGTTTAAAATGTACACAACAACACAGCTTTGCTAAAACAATCTGGGTCTTGATCAAAGAACAAGTCTTAAGATGCATTATTACTTAGTAACATGTAGAGTTTCAAGAGTGCCATTTCAAAACTAATTCTGCTTTTCTGAAAATAAATGCTTGTGATCATGTACAGAAAACAGCAGCACATTACTTCACCCAATGTTGGTTATGCTGCTCCAGAATAAGGGAGTAACAGTAAATATATGCTTGGCTTCTCCGAGATTGGGTGTCAAAATATAAAGCCAGCATGGGACAAAAAGGACATCCAAGAACACAACCAGTCTGCCTGATAGCTCTGAATGCCAAAGATGAGCAGAATCATTTCAAATAGACCTTAGTCCATATTGTAATTTTCATATATTGATGCAAAAAAGGAAAAAAACCCAACAATTCATTAACAATACTAGAATAGTATAGTCCTGGTGGGAAAACAATTCTAGATGTGCTTTTTTAGTTCATAAACTGGGAAGAACCACTGGGATGGTTGCCTTCATTCCACTCACTGTATTTCTTAAACTTACAAAAAGCAAGAACCACAACTGCAAAAAATACCTTCAACCTCTCTGTTGGACAATTGACATGTTAAAACAGATCCAAAGATGTGAGTGTAGATATTGCTAAAGCTTGATAGACCACCTTATGGGGGGTTTCTCAGCTGGTTTTTATTCACATCTGACCTGTTGTGGGAGGTTGTATTTTATTTAAAGGTGAGTTTCCAGTGAGATATTGTGATCACATAGTACAGAAATCAATTCTTCCACCCTTCACTGGTATGAATTGACATGGCCTCACTGGAGCAAATCAACATGGGCACACAGAAAGAGGATGATCACTGCCAAAAATGCAATCCCATAATCAACTTGAAGCCTGCTATTTTAAAATATCTTTCATCCTTTGTGTTAATAACTACATATTAAAGATTTTGCCAGTGTCTAGAAATCTGCTTTTTATATCACACTCTTTTAGAGCAATTTAATATTTTTACCACATCATACAGTATCACTAAAACTTAGACATGACAACGCAGGTGGTGTTGTCACACACAAGTAAGCAGCAGCACATCAAGCAGTTTGTATACGTGCCTGAGCTTGGGATTTTAGTAGCTTTTCAATCTGCAGTTATTGCTTTAATCCAACAGCAAATGGAAGGAATCAGACAGACAAGTATTCACCAAGTGAAGATCATGATTTGACATTTCTCTAAGTACTTCCCTGAGTTTGCAGCCTTTAGAGACTCTGTTACAGCACATGGAGCGATGTATGTACTGAGTGAGGATGCTGAAACTCCAACTGCAGTTTATTTCAATCGATATTTCCTTTTTGAAGCTGAGGATTCTCATGTAGTGCTCATCTGACAGCCTTTGATGTGAACAGCATTAATAAACGTTGACATTTGGGTTGATTACTCTGCCTCTACAAGCACGAACTAGTCAGGCACTGACTAATCCCTTCTATTCCTTCTATTTGTGCTGCTGCTGTTTCTGTCCCACTTGCTCAGTTTTATCTGTAACTTTCAGGGTACCAAAACCACACTTACAAGACACTTACAAGATGTGTGATGTTATTTAGCACCAGCAAAATCTGTGAACACAGTAACCAGAACGACCAGCAGTGACCTGTGTGTCTTTTTGATGTCTGTACACTAATTCCTCCATAGCATCATCCCACTTTGGTTTCAGTGTAGATAAAACACACACTTTAGGGTTATTTCTTACAAAAGATGCCCTTTTTTTTTTTAATTTAGATTATTAAACATATCAAATGTTCTCCATCTCAAAACATTTGTAATTCATTTTATATTATAATTACAACACTCTTAATAACCTAGAAACGTGTGAACAATTTACTCAGGAAAAAAATACAAAGGATATGTGAAATGCAGCAAGGTCTTGGGAATCCTCCTTTCAGAATAGGAACTCAGCAAGAATCCTCTCCATTAAAGCTGTTAGCTGACTATACATTCATCCTCCTCCTGTTGAGTTCAAAGTCAGCCACTCCATCCACAATCCTAACTCAAATTCATAGCGTGTTGCTGTTCCAAAAATGGAACTTGGCAGTTCATGGAGATTTTTTTATCTGAGGCTATAAAATAATAATTAATAACGAGGAAATAATCTCCAAACATTCAACACTGAGGACAGCCATGAGAGTAATCACAACACAAAACGGAATGAGATAGCAGATGAAGTTCTGAAATGCAAACTATTTCATTTACAGGGCTTAAATACCCTTCTTTTAAGATACATTATTGATTGTTGCACTGGAAAAAGTTATTTATATAAGACATACGTAAAACAGGAAAAAAACCCCTCACATGTATTAAAACAGCAGCAATTGCTCATCTTTTCTCCATTAATATCCTCAACTCTAAGATTTCATCCATTCCTCAGCAGCACAGCTACCTGCAAGATCATCCTCAAGTAAGTTTATACAAATAACTCTTTGATCATTTCATCACAAGTGTTATTTCAGTTATGCACACAATGGCATTTTGGATTATGACATTAAAATGGTCAACACTTCTCTTATGAAAAAAGAATCTGATATTCATATTAACATATATAAATTTATCCCCTGCAAAGATTCCCTCGAAAAGTCTGTTTGATTTTATATGAAAAAGTTAATATTCAAACCACAATCATTATGGGGTTTGGGTTTTTTTAAGATAGCAAAATAATCTATACCTTGCCAGTTCAATCTTTTGCTTTTTAAACACAGGAACACTGGTTGTTCTGAACTCTAATTTACAGACCTAAACTGAAGCAGAGATCTTAGTAAAAGTTTCTTCTAAGCAGTTTTTTATGCCATTCAAGAAGAAATTAAACAATCTTTGCAGAAACTCCATAATCCTTCATATAAGATGCAAAAATACATCAGCTCAGCTCAGTAGTAGCCTTATGAATTAAAATATCAAAAGATTACTCCTATTATCTTAATCTATATTTGAAATAAAAATAATTAAATATCTGCCATAGTGAATTGGTAAGATTTATCAAATTACATAATAAATTATTGAATACATCTCCCAAAATGCATCTTTATTCATCTCTATGCCAGTGTGTTACAACACAGAAAGAACTTAATTGTTGCCTGGAAACCCATCGTTTTACCATAATGGATTATCAGATGTTTGTTCAATAAATATCTGCTTATTTACTGAAAGAACCACAACACCATTTCCCCAAAAGCTGGAGGTGAAATCAAACAGAGATGGTGCATTTCCCCAGAAATTCCAAGTTACTCTTAGGTCAGCACTTCTCCCAAAAGGGTTTTCAACATTTTCTTAGAGCTACAAGCCTGCTATTTATTCAGGTTGTGTTTGTTTTCTTCTCCCCTTTCTTTTCTACTTCTGTTTTATCATTACAGGAAAAATTTTCATCAATAATAATAACTTTATCAGGAAATTTCTATCTGTTACAAATTTCTATCAGTGTCACAAATGCACCCAAATCATTCTAGAAAATAACTAATATTCCAATGCAATGATACTTTTTATTAAAAAAAAAGAAAATAAAAACCAAAAAAGCCCCCCCAAAAAACCCCAAAAAGCAACAAACAAACAAACCAAAACAAACAAAACCAACCAGCCAAAAAAAAAAAAAACAACAAACAAACAAACAAACTCAGCAAAAACACAAACTAATGCCAAAGCACAGAATGCACTGCAACGAGTAATTATGAAAGCAGAGGGGAAAATATTCATGTTTTAAATTATAAGCAAATACTGTAACATAGAAATTATGAGGGAACGATACTGATAGTACCAAGTAACACCCACAGCCAGTGCTTGTCACACTGACACCTGTTAAAGAAAATATGGAATTATCTAGGCTTTCTAGTTACTGCAGCATATGCAAAATCCCAAACCGTGCATTTAGGTGGAAAAGTCAGTTGCAGCCATCCCTTTTCCTGACCTGACTGATCAAACCCTAAATAGCACATAAAGAGACCATCAATCAGGCAATAGTTTTTTCTCGGATTTTAGCACTTCCCAGAATTTGGGAAAAGAAAATCTGTACAGCAGAGAGTCAGAGAGAGCTGCTGGTCAGTCAGTCTGGCTGATACCAAAGCACATCCCCAGTTGTGTTTAGTTATTCTGCCACTTCCTACCAGATGATGACCCCCTGACCTTCCTTCATCCCTTCTGCTCAGTACCATCTGTCTCACCCCTGTTCTTGCCATTCTCCAGCATTCAGGGTTCAGAAGCTTCCAGGCTGAGCCAGAAACGATATCTTCATGTTTACATGTCCTTCACAGAGCCATAACACCCCACTGCAGTTAGTTCTGTAACTGAGTTACCTTCCGTGTGAAGAAGTACTCGTTTTATTTGCTTTGAACACACTCCTGGTAATTTCATTTTGATGCCACCACTTGTCATATTATAAAAGACAGGGAACAATCATTCCTTTCCCACCTTCCCTATGTTACTTGTGATATCACTGACCTTTTCACATCCCTCTCTGACATTACTTTTCCAAAATTAACAGTTCTAACCTATTTAACCATTTCTCACATGCAAGACATCCTATTCCTTAGCACACTCTTGTTGCTTTATTCATATATTGCTAATGCATTAAATATTCTTCAAATGAGGGCAAGGAGCACAGATGGAATTCAAACAGAAAGCTCAACATGAACTTCTAGCATAACACCATTTTCTGTTTAGTTCTATACTCCTTTCCTAATAGTTCCTAATGTTGTGTTTGGTTTTCAGGCCGCTATTTAGCACTGCTCAGAAATATTAAAAAACCCAACTTGTATTATTCACTCCAATACCTTTTTTCAAAATGGTAATAGCTCATCTAAAGCTTGTTATAGAGTTTGTAAAATTAGACTCATGTTTTGTCATAAATTATTTCACATTCTTCAACTCTGAATTTCATCTATGTCAGTGACAGTTACTCAGACAATTCCTCTCATCACCTTCTCCAGCAAGATATTTGTGACTCTGATACTGTCAGATGTAAACCCCTACCTGGAAACCTCTACTATTTCGAAAAAATACTGTAGCAATTGATAAAAACTGTGTTATGATGATTATAAGATATTTAATGCCAGAAACAATTACTACTTACAATCAGTTTACTGGAAAAGAGGAAACACATCACCGTTCTCAGTTAGATACTGAGCTGCAAATTGGGGTTGTCATCTGTCTGGAGGTAACCACGACAGTCCTGCTTTGATGAACGTGTGCTGACCACAGAAAAGGAAAAAGCTATTGCCCTGACTCTGAACAGAATAAACAAATTCTATCAACAAATGGTCAACAATCTGAATAAGGGCAGCAGGAAAATGGAGAAATATCTTGCTTCTAGTCTGTTCTGTTGCTTCTCTTGATAATCAAGTAACACAGGAGAATGTGAGGAGGAGAGGAGCTCTTCCAAGAGAAGTTTCCATACCATTACTGAGACCCTCATGGGAGCTGTTAACAGAGTGCCTGAGTGACACTGATATCTTAAAAATGCTGTGATTAATGTTCTCTGCTCAATAAAAAAAGACTTTTCCTGTTTCTATTGCCATACAAAGAACCACAGAGAATCTTCTACTACAAGTGAAGGTCAAAAATGTCACTCCATTTGTGTAAAGCCCTGATTTATTATGGTTATTGCACAGATGTCACAGAGATGAGTTCTGCTTTACTCTTCTGCTTATCTTTACTAAGAACTATGGGATAGGAGATTTGGTAGAAATGGAGCTGAGAGAAATGCTTGTCAGAACCATGGAATCCCCTTCCCACCATGATGTCATGGAGAAGGCTGCAGATGCACATTCTCTGCCTATTCCCAAAATCCCACTGGAAATTTAAGTGACCTTATTGCTTTACACAAAAAAGTCAATATATAGAAGCTTGATAGCATTTTCCATGATAATTTCATTCTAACTGAAATTCAGAGCAAATTTTTCTAGTGGTTTAAGAATGATGTAGAGCCCAACCTCTTTCATTTTTCCAAGAAAATTTAAACAACTGCAGCTGGGACTCAGAGTTCTCTCAGGCCCTGAAAAGTTACCTGTGGAGATTTTATCCATTAGAATCAAATAGCATCAGCAAAGAGCACTGAGAACAATATACTTTCCAAATATTCAGTGAATAATGTACATCCTATTACTTCTGTGGCAGATGTATTCCCAATTAAAGTATGCAAGGCTATAAAAACTTGCTTAATAACAAGATCCAGTTCCCACTGGGTTAGGCCTGTGCCTACAAATATGAAAATAACAAGCCAGAGCTCACAGTTATACCCCTATTAACAGGTTTAATGAAATCATGGAGGTTACCATTTGTTTTAATAGGTTTATACATATACCCCCATTGTAATATAATGTAATTGCACTATTTTTCCTTATCTGTTCTTCCCTTGAGTCCCCTCCTTTGCAGTAATTTCTCTTGAAAAAGAGTTAAAAAAAAAAAAAAAAAAGAAAAATGAAAATATCTACCTCTTATACTTTGAATCAAGAATTTATCTTTTTTTTGGAGGGGTTGAGGTTTTTTGTGATTGACATTAAGTACATTAAAATTACAGCATGATTTTATCTGCATTCTTTCTTTCTGGTTTTTATGTCTGTCTTGAAAATATCTGTAGTTAAATTATAGCTTCTGAGACATAACAACCTCATCCAACTTACAAAAGAAACTAATCCACAGGATGGCCCCAGATGATTCACCTCAAAACTATCACAAGATGACAAAACCAGTAGTTGGCATCCAAGTCCTTGCAGAGCTGTAGTCAGTGTAATCAGGTACAAGTAGCTTGTATTGTTGCCTTGTCAATACCAATTCAGACCACCCACTGGTCCAGACTTATTTCTTACTATTGATTCTGCATCTTTCCTGCCCCTATCATACAGCTAAATTCCTTCCAAAATGACAAAGCCTTGAGGACTTACAGACACTTCTCAAACTGTAACAAATTGCTATTCTTGTTAGAGCTGTAGCTGCAATCCCTATTGGAAAAATGTTATGAGGGAGATACCATCAAAGTGATCCCTGGCTGCTGATGCAGGAATGAAATCATTTTTAGTTAAAATCAAAAAAAGGTAGAAATAGTTGCAGAGTGAGAGAATTTACTAAGTTACAGTCATTTATCAGAAACAAAGAAAGAAAGAATATTAATTAAAAACCCAATAGAGTGTTTCAAAGTTTTGAAGGTCTGTAAGTCCTTATTTTAATAGTGCAGCTAAGAATCTAAGAATCCCTATTTATTCATTAGAAATAAATATCATCTTGGAAGAAGTATTCTGCTTTTTTCATAAGATAAACTTTATGAACTGAACTGATTTAGCACCCCGAGTGTGCTCTCTTTTTTAAAATGTCAGACTAGCATGTTCAATATAATGAGAAGCATCAATGGACCTCCACATGTTAGAAAGATACACCATGAGGACACAGCCATAGAGTAAACATGAAAAGACAACAGAAAGATTGATTTCACTTCATCAATTTTTTAAAGAAGCTCTTACTGAGAAAAAAAATCTTTTTTCACTCTTAAAAATAATATTAAAGTTATGCTGCTTTTAAAAATAGGAGCTACTGTTTGCTCAGGAGATCATTAAAGTGTGACGAGCTTGAAAATCTGCTCTGACATGTACATGGCTTGGCATTTTCAAATTTTTGGCATATGATGGATAATTAGTATGAGTAACAAACAGAGGTTTGGGGTTTTTCACTTTGTGCAAGATACCAAAAAATCTTCTAAGTGAGACTCAGTCAAGTTCATTGAGAGTCACTGGCTCCCCTCAGAGCTTCTGGTGATGAAACCCAAACAGAGGAAAAACACAGTAGGAGTCTCAGGAGGCATTCACTAAGATTACTGCAGTATTTCAATTTGAGTGTAAAACAGGCATATGATCAAAATTTTGCCAAAAAAATGGATGGCAGAGATCAGATAATGAAGTAGGACAGGTTTTAGCCCATCAGTAACAGAAACGTGGCTTGTCAAGGCCTGGTTGTAACCAGAGCACAGGGAAAGGACACACTCTCTCTCTGTAGATGAACGACTCCTCATCCTGGAAGGAACACCCAGTGTGAAAGGACTAGTGACAGAATTTAGGAATCATCCAATCTATCTCAACTCCTTTAAAATGAAAGTGGAAGGTAGAATCTTGCATTAGAGATCAGTCCAGAGAAAGAGCAGCAGGGTTTTTAATAAGGGATGTGACAGTCGGAGCTGCAAGTCAGAAAGATGCCATTAACAGCAGTGCTTTATAAGGAGCTGACAGCAGAAAGAAGGATGGGGAAAAATGGTCTGAGAAGAAATCACTGTTGCTGAGTGTAGAAACAATGAGTTTATGTGTGAGAATTTGGGAAGCTTGAACACTACATGAAGAGTTTTAAACAGAAGACTGAACTGAGATGCTGGAAGGGTGGTTAGAACTACCTCAAAGCTCTTGCAGAGGAGAAATGGAGTGGGAAAAGCCTGCAAGGAAAAAAAAAAATAGAGAAGTCCAAGTACAAAATAATGAACAGACTGGTAAACCTTGGACCAATTTTACTATACAGATCACGTCCATCACATACACCCCCCCCCCTCACCTCGCCCACCCCTTTTTCCTAGTACCATCTTTACTACAGATTTAAAAATTTAAACCCCTTCCTTTAGGGTGCTGTCGTAGACTGAACAATGCATCACTCACCCCATCTCTGTTTTTATCCTTTTAGTTACTGGCTCTTTAAAACAGTTGCCATTTAACTGTTTCTTAGGCTGGTCTGTCACTAAGAAAGAAAAAAGCATTTATATGCAGTAGCAGAAGTTGTCAAAGGCTGAAGAAATTTGGCTTAGTAAAATGACACAGGTGCTATAGAAACATTAGAATGGAATAACTATATAGCAATAATCAAAGAATGCCCTCCTATGTTGAATAGATTCATCTAGTTAGGCTGGGCAATATAGTTTCTTTCCTCATCACAATTTTAAAATTAAAGATGACTGTACTGCAGTCATCAATGGTGATCCTCACAGACATTGTAACTACTGTAATACAGATAGTGGTATAGTTAGCTGAAAAGAATTATTAAAACTTAAGTTATTAATATATAAAAGGGTTAAACAAAACAAGGTAAATGTTAGTTGCTAGTGTTCATATGATAAATTCTTGTGCT
>NW_020955466.1:614061-673336 GCF_003031625.1 Empidonax traillii | reverse complement strand
AGATGACTGTACTGCAGTCATCAATGGTGATCCTCACAGACATTGTAACTACTGTAATACAGATAGTGGTATAGTTAGCTGAAAAGAATTATTAAAACTTAAGTTATTAATATATAAAAGGGTTAAACAAAACAAGGTAAATGTTAGTTGCTAGTGTTCATATGATAAATTCTTGTGCTGTTTATTATGTCAGTGGGACCAAATAAGGGTACTTTGCACGTGTAATGATAGGAAATTAAAAGCTTGACTAAAATAAATCACATTTTTAACACAGCAGTTCCTTCAGTAAGGCTCTGGTTGATACATTAGATAGCCCTGTACACCTCCACCCTGACATACTCTTATTTGGAACAGTTTGTAACATTCCCATTTTGTCCGTGAAAAGACATTTTAATTGAAAAATCATTTGCCCATAAAATTATCATCATCAATTTACATTCTACAAAGGGACTGCGTGATGGCCATAAAACAATTTGTAAGTGGATTCATTTTACCCACTAAATCACTTTACATTATTCTGTGAACAGAATGATTAAAGTAGGTTAGAGTTTTGCTGGCAAAGTAATTATGTTGTTATGCATTTCAGCCACACAGATACTTGTAATAGCTAGTCCATTTATCTTGGTGACAGAACATGGGTAGAATACATTTTATTTATTTGATGCAATTCCTTTAATTCACAAAACACTTTTAAACTTAGTTTTTGTCATCAGGATAGCTTTATCTCTTTATTTATTCAGCTTTTCTTTTATTTAGCTGATCAGAATTTGTGAGTTTCAAGGAAAAGAATAAATTTTCTAGTAGAAATAGGTCAGCTCTACAGAACTTGTGTTTAGATTAGGAAAAACCTACATAAAACCCTGCTGTAGTGTTACTGAAGTAATAGGGGAAACCAAGAGCTCATTCCCATTCCCACATTCTGGACTGTGAGCAGTATCCAGCTCTGGGTATTTGATCATTGATATGTGCAGGGTTGATTGACAACAAACAAACATAGATAACAGCTACAATAATCCAGAAATGGCCCTGGTGATTTTATATCTCTGTGACATCACCACTGCCCTGAAACTAAGGATCTCTGACTGTTGGATTCAGTTGAATCTACCACAAGTAAATTTTTTGCGTCGTCTGCATTGGATAATACATTCAAATATGTAAGCCTGGACACTTAAATCTGAGTTCCTCAGTTAGTGAGGATTGCAAGTCCCTTTGTAGGGATCCTACTGGTGTAAAAATAACAGGAGCAAGAGACACCCTGAAGCCCGACACCAAGAGAACCATCCCTTCCATATTCTGTAGTTTCAAGGTAAGAAGAGTTAAATGCCTGGTTCAGATTTATAAACATGCCGAGAATGCCAAACTTTTAAAGAAACAGCCAGAAAAAAACCCCTTCATTTACTGGAAAGCCAATTAATTCTCGGATTCACAATTCTATTTGAAGTTTCCAGCTCCAAAAGAACACAACTATGTAGGCATACACACCTGGCCATGACCTCTCACAGGAAGCATCCCCCTGCATTTTTATATTTGAAACTCCAAAATCAGTATGGACATATCACTGAAAAAATATAACTACTTAAAAGGAAGTGAAAAGAACATTCAAATCTCACACAGCTTTCCTTCTACCATGATTAGCTCTAACTTACATTTAACAAAGAAAAACAAACAAACACCCCCCCCACCCGCCGAAAAAGCATGGAAAAATCTCCACATATTCACCCTTTCATGACCCTCTCACACCTTAAGAGAGTTCTTGACTTGAGGAAAAACAANTTTCTTTCCTCATCACAATTTTAAAATTAAAGATGACTGTACTGCAGTCATCAATGGTGATCCTCACAGACATTGTAACTACTGTAATACAGATAGTGGTATAGTTAGCTGAAAAGAATTATTAAAACTTAAGTTATTAATATATAAAAGGGTTAAACAAAACAAGGTAAATGTTAGTTGCTAGTGTTCATATGATAAATTCTTGTGCTGTTTATTATGCCAGTGGGACCAAATAAGGGTACTTTGCACGTGTAATGATAGGAAATTAAAAGCTTGACTAAAATAAATCACATTTTTAACACAGCAGTTCCTTCAGTGAGGCTCTGGTTGATACATTAGATAGCCCTGTACACCTCCACCCTGACATACTCTTATTTGGAACAGTTTGTAACATTCCCATTTTGTCCGTGAAAAGACATTTTAATTGAAAAATCATTTGCCCATAAAATTATCATCATCAATTTACATTCTACAGAGGGACTGCGTGATGGCCATAAAACAATTTGTAAGTGGATTCATTTTACCCACTAAATCACTTTACATTATTCTGTGAACAGAATGATTAAAGCAGGTTAGAGTTTTGCTGGCAAAGTAATTATGTTGTTATGCATTTCAGCCACACAGATACTTGTAATAGCTAGTCCATTTATCTTGGTGACAGAACATGGGTAGAATACATTTTATTTATTTGATGCAATTCCTTTAATTCACAAAACACTTTTAAACTTAGTTTTTGTCATCAGGATAGCTTTATCTCTTTATTTATTCAGCTTTTCTTTTATTTAGCTGATCAGAATTTGTGAGTTTCAAGGAAAAGAATAAATTTTCTAGTAGAAATAGGTCAGCTCTACAGAACTTGTGTTTAGATTAGGAAAAACCTACATAAAACCCTGCTGTAGTGTTACTGAAGTAATAGGGGAAACCAAGAGCTCATTCCCATTCCCACATTCTGGACTGTGAGCAGTATCCAGCTCTGGGTATTTGATCATTGATATGTGCAGGGTTGCTTGACAACAAACAAACATAAATAACAGCTACAATAATCCAGAAATGGCCCTGGTAATTTTATATCTCTGTGACATCACCACTGCCCTGAAACTAAGGATCTCTGACTGTTGGATTCAGTTGAATCTACCACAAGTAAATTTTTTGCGTTGTCTGCATTGGATAATACATTCAAATATGTAAGCCTGGACACTTAAATCTGAGTTCCTCAGTTAGTGAGGATTGCAAGTCCCTTTGTAGGGATCCTACTGGTGTGAAAATAACAGGAGCAAGAGACACCCTGAAGCCCGACACCAAGAGAACCATCCCTTCCATATTCTGTAGTTTCAAGGTAAGAAGAGTTAAATGCCTGGTTCAGATTTATAAACATGCCAAGAATGCCAAACTTTTAAAGAAACAGCCAGAAAAAAAACCCTTTATTTACTGGAAAGCCAATTAATTCTCGGATTCACAATTCTATTTGAAGTTTCCAGCTCCAAAAGAACACAACTATGTAGGCATACACACCTGGCCATGACCTCTCACAGGAAGCATTGCCCTGCATTTTTATATTTGAAACTCCAAAATCAGTATGGACATATCACTGAAACAATATAACTACTTAAAAGGAAGTGAAAAGAACATTCAAATCTCACACAGCTTTCCTTCTACCATGATTAGCTCTAACTTACATTTAACAAAGGAAAACAAACAAACACACCCCCCACCCGCCGAAAAAGCATGGAAAAATCTCCACATATTCACCCTTTCATGACTCTCTCACACCTTAAGAGAGTTCTTGACTTGAGGAAAAACAAAAAAAAAAAAAAGAAATTTCACTTCCCCACAGGTTTGTTACACCAGACCCATCACTTCCTTACAAGCATAAGTCAATTTTTTTCAATTTACCTGAGGTTCTTTAAATTTTATCTTATTTAGGTTGGTTTTTTTTTTTTTTTTGGAAGGAATAATACATTTAGATGAAGAGCAATGCTCCAATAGCTTGGTGGGCATAACAGCTTATTTTTATTTGCTGCTCAACTCATTTTTTTAATCTGAAGAAATTGTGCTTGTAGCAATACCATTCCCCTTAAAAGAACTCACAAAGTAGTTTCATTCCACAACTGCCCAGACTTTATAAACTGACAGCAGCATTACAGCTCTCCAAACACACTCCATTCTCATTAAATGGCTAATCTAAAACCAATCAACCAAAACACAGAGAACAACTGCACAGAATACAAATCTTTTACTTGCAAAATGGAACTCAAAGTAAATCGCAGTTAAATCTCCCATCTGAGTGACCACCTTTCAAAAATAATTTACTGAAAAAGGAGTAACTGGAAAAATCAGGTATTTTCCTGAGTAGTATCAGCAATCATTTACCCATGTAACCCATTATTACACTTAACTTCAACAACATTATGTAGGCAATAATCTATAGGCTGTTAACACATTTGTAACAATACTGGAATAAACAGACATTGTTAACAAAAAATGTCAATATTGAATAATTCAAGTTATTTCTATATAGGTGGATATTGTCTGAAGTCAAATTTTACATTTCTCTAATTCTTAGTATATTACCCATCTACTAAAAATTGGTTTCTTTTAAGCACTCCAAGCTATATAAAACACAGCACTGATTGTGGTGAGGGACATTTCTTTATCTGAACAGACCACTTTGGGTTTTAAGATTTTTTTTTCAAGCCACAGGACATGGAAGTTCAAAATCCATTAACCAGCTGCAGAAGGGGTAACAAAAGGAATTATTCTGCCACAAGAAATTCTAGTGTCTGCAAAAAGAAATAAAATATTCATTGGTTTACCACATACTGGATAGTCAGTCCTGAAGACTGAGTCCTTTTTAAATATTCTGTTTCCACAGTTAGCTCATCAGAGCAGGACTACATAAAACTTGTACACAGAGCTTGAGATTTTGAGTTTATTGGAAGGGGGAGGTAAATAAAAAATAAAAATAACTAAACCTGAAACTTTGAAAACTTAAAGGAAGAATATTCAACTCTTTCTTTATTTGAAGAGTGGAACCTGAACTACTCTCTTTCTGCTTTTGACCTGCTGTAGAACTTCCATGGATGATTCATTTCAAAACTGTTTCTCTGTGTATTTAGTGGGGGCCATAAATGACGTCTCTCTTCCCGACTAAATCAGTTCGAAATCCACAAGTATGCATTGAATGATAAAACAGGATTTATAAATAATAGCAAGTCATAAACTGCATAAATACATGACTAAAGTTTCTGTCATTGTTCTCTTAGAAACCTACAATTATATGGATCTAATTTGGGAAAACATTTCAAGGTAGTCCATGGAAACAATTAGTAGTTTTGTGTTGGTCTTGCAAATTAACAACTCTTCGTGTATTCCTTTGTCATACATCTAACTGGCCCTCTTAACCTGCACTGTGGCTGCAACAAGCTCTTCTAAATATTTATGATTATGAAATCTTAATTGCCTCTTAGTAAATGTTAGAAACATTGCAAAGGAAGACAACGTTGACAAGCAGCATTTTTCGATGAATTATTTCTCCCCATCCCTTTTGTTGTTTCAACAATTCTACTCAATAGACCCTCTTACACGTTTCTAGTATGCTCTTAAAATAGCATCATTACCACTTCCTTTACGAAAGCTTTAGGTTAATATATGGATATTCAGCTGATGGAAAATATCTGATCTCTCATGAAATCAAAATAAGCAAGATCGATTCACATCACTGAAAAAAAAATGTAACCTACATTGTTTGAAAAGTCTCCAGTTCTCAGTATTCTGTAATCCAAGTGTCCTCTAATAAAATATACTGGTGGAATGTATGCTTCCTATATGATTCTAAAGATCAAGGAGGCCAGGATCAAGGAAGACAATAATAATATTTAGGTACATATTATTAATCATTGGTACAGTTTTTGCTATGGAAGAAATGTGTTTATGAAATGAATGAAGGGGGATAACAAGCCATACCCTTGAACACTGAGGAAAGAAATACAAAGCACAGCAGAGGATATTTCCTCCTTGTAGATGTTCAAAAACCATTCTCCATCATATACTTCCCAAAAGTGGTTTGGAGCTTATTCATTTAATCATTTATTTAATTATGAATAAAACAAACAGTGTTGGAGTGATGAAAAGCACAAATACACTTGGAGGCCTTAATGCATAAATAGAGTTCTACACTGTAATAAAACCTTGCACTGATCTCTGCAGCCAGGGATTCAGAGCACTCAGATGCACTTTTGGAGAAGCACAAACAATGCAAAAACCACAATTGCAGTGTCAGTCATGGTGTCCACACAGAATGCCAAGTACAAAATCATATCTTGATTCATTGACGTGGGTCTTTGGCAAAATAAAAGCAACCAAAGCCAACAGCAGCAGCACAGCGGCCTCTGCTACAGAGACTCCTCACCTGAACGTGAAGGGGGAAAACACCACAGCTCTCATAACCCAAAATCGAGCCTGTTCCATCAATCATTTGTTCCAAAAATCACATTTTTCACAACACACATAGAAATAGTGAGAGACAGAAGACCATCCTGCTTCAGTGACTTTTAACAATTCCAACTTGATTAATGGCTCAATAGCCATTACTTAGATAACTCACCATAAGTGATCTTAAAATACTTAACTTGTTCATGCAAACTGCCATTGTTGAAAACGACCAGTTGAACCATTTGTCAAAGAGAACTAAAAAGGGCTCCTGAGCACAAGTGTTCTTAATCTTTTGGTGATTTTTTTTTTTTTTTAATAAGACGAGGATTCAGCTACAAAATGTGTCTCTGTAATTTCGAATGAAACGAGAACTGCAGCATTAGTCAATAGCTCTCCCCAATTACTGGATGTGATCAATTCAACCTGAAGAAGCTGTAGCTTGCTCTGCCAGAAAGATAAATAAGATATCTCATTCTAAACTGAGGCACAAAGGAAAAACCCACCCCTACCTTGTGTGAATTCTCTCTCACAGCAACAGTCAATAATGCCAGGGTGTAAACTTTAAATTTAACTGAACCAAAAAAAAGCATGCAACTATCAGAAGCTTCTTTCCAGACTGAATGCTATTTATATTTGAATGTTAAATGTAAAATTCGAAGGAAAAAAATTAGCAAATGTATAGAAAAATAAAGAAAATTACAGAAGTAACATGTCATGACAGGCTGACAATGCTTAAAATCTTCAACGATAGGGAAAAATCATATGAACTTTTCACTTGGATGTTGAATGACCAACAGATGGAGTGACACTCAAAGCGTTTTAGTTTGGCAGATTTGTCTCCCTGTGGAAATACATTCTACACCAGTGCTTCCTTTTTGTAAAATCTTCCAAATATTTTTTTTAAGGGCCATGTTCATGGGGGAAATACTCTCAGGTGAAGACGACTTTTTCTCTAAACTAGAACTAAACATTATTTCTCTGAATTAAATGGTAAATTTAAAGACGATGGGAAGGAAAGATAATTCTGTTTTTCCATTAAGAGCCATTCCAAGTTAGATAACTATCAGCTAAATTAGATAGCAGCTAAATTAGATAGCCCAGCAAGATACAGCTCCAAGCAGTTATAAAGCATTTATCAGAATTGTACTTAAGACTAAGGCCAACTTGACTGTAGACAGTAGTTCCTATACAGTGGATATGTTTTCTTGCCGTTAAACATTCAGAAAAACACTTTATCTACAGGTTTGTATGGAAGCACAGCACAATCAGACAGCAAAATAACCCACAGTCACTCATTTAGCAGGTGAAAAAGAAAAAAAAAGAGGAAACTTTTTCACAACAAAATATCCCATGTACAAACAATGATTGTTCTCCTGGATGTAAATCTTTTTAAGGTACTTCTCTGTAAAATATTTCTGGAAAATCCTTCCCACCAATTCACAGTCACCATATAAATAATATAAACAGCAAAGCCCATATTAACATGCAGTAATAATTGGATGCAAATGGCATTTCATTTTTCTCCTGATCTCTTTTTAAAATATGTTCCACATTTTTCCTCTTTTCTCTCACAGGACCTTTATCCCATCCTCTGCTGTGACTCCTCAGACACAGCAGCAGAATGATTTAAAGCATTAGATCTATGTGGCCCTCCTGGAACAGTGCTAAGCTCCCTAAAAATCTCCTTCAAACATATTATTGAATCTCTTAATATCAGATTATTTTAGGCCATCAAGGTCTAGAAGTACCTAGAATTGTTTAGGTAATCCAATATTCATTTTCTAGATTGAGTAGTGTAGAGGAGGGAGAAGATGACTTTGTGTTGCACAGATAAACAGGATTGCTGTTCTCAACTGGAATGGATTCCATAGAAGTCCTATGTTCCCAAGCCTACTGATGGAGTAAGTGTGTCATCACTCCTGTTTGCTGGTAAAATTAAGGAAAAGTTACCACAATCACTCAGTTGAATTCAAAGCACAGCCACTGTGATCCCCTAAAGCTGCATTTTGAAGTTGAAAATAAATGGGTTTTTTTCTCCTTTGTTTGCTATGCCAAGAAAAGATAATGCAGCACATTCAGTTAACATTTGTCCCTGAAGCACATTATTCCTCCAGGAGTATTATGTGGGAGTAGCACAGACACAGTGTTTCAAATTAATCAGGAATAGGATTAATCATGCAAGAAATAGAAGTTAAAATGTAATATTTAAAAATAAAGTTACAGCAGTAGAAACGTATAATTAAAACATTCTTCCTAGATACCATTCCTGCTGCCATGTTAAGTTGGATTTTATCAGTTACCTTCCTCTACTTTTTAATTTTTCAGCTTTATTGCCTTACAGTACAAACCTGCCACTTATTGAAGCCTAGTTAGAAATGCCTGAGCCTTTTTCGCTATTCCCTCATTTTTTAGCAAAATGTAACAGCTTCAGAAAGATTCTGATCTGCCTGTTAGATCTCAGGGGACAGTGGAGTATGGGAGGGAAGCACTGAGCAGCTGGATAAAGGGAGTGTTGTTCCTGGTGAAAACCAATCACAAAAATTTAAACAGAATTTTAGAGTACACTGAAAATAATGCCTTCTAAGTGCCAGCAATAAGCACAAGAAATGTGAACACAATTCATAACACAAAAGGGTAGCAAGGTAAGGGCAAGGGGGAGGGTTCACCAAGAGTTCTGTTATCTGAATGGGGAAAAATATTCACATTGCAGAATTCACGTCAATCACTCAGTCAGGATTGCTATGATTAGAAATACAGACTAGCAGGTCTCCTTCCTCCTCCTCACATGTGTATCGTCATTTCATAAAACACCTTTAATTTGCTAAAGCCAGGTTTCTCAGGGAATTCTGCCAGGACTTCACTAATTCCTTCAGCTGCAATTTCCACTCAGTAGAACGCAGTAACAAGAAGCACGATGTTATTTGAAGAAGAGCTGTATAATGAACTGCTGGCAGAAGAACAGCAAATGAAACATTCATTTCATGTGCATATTATGAATCTTCTTGTATTTGCCACAATAGGTATTAATGATAACACTTCACTAATACTTTATTTCTGCATGATCATGCTGAAGGACTGTGCAACTGCTCCCCTGGAATCACATTTTCTCTCTCCACCCATTTTGTTCTTCATAACTCTCTGTCTTCCTATTTTATCCACTCAGCATCTTATACCTCCTAATGTTTACATCAAATCCTAATAAAGAACCTTTACCCTTTTGGTCTGACAAGGGATTTCTTTATCCCACAATGATGTTGATATTAAATATGCCAGATCAATGTTACTTTTGCTTTCCTACCAAGAGGCCAAATGAAATCTTTCAAGATACAAAGTGCTAAGTGTTTTTTCCGGTCCATGGTTTTAATCAGACAGTATACTCCTACTTTAAAATACAAGTCTATACAGATCTCAGGATTTTAAAATACTAAAACTGTTGCTCAGTTAAATTGCTGTCACATTAAAAAAGGAAGACCTGCAGCTTGCATGAATAAGGCATTGACAAGCTTCACATTAACAGGCAGGGGATTAATCTGGAGAGGTGGGAAAATATTTAAGAGCTCAGAGGTTTACAGCCAACAGCTTATTTAGAAGTTCAGTCAAGCTCAAGTTTTATACAAATGGGAAGTGCTCCAAACTTTGTCCTTCTCTTCTTGGAACACCTTCAAATATAACAGAAAGGAAGAAGCAGCCTCAGACTCCCAGGAGTGCATCCAGCAGGTTGCACCAGGTTATTCCCCTACCCCTTGAGTAGTGGGGCTCTTTTGGGGTTCCCTGGTGACAAGCTGGGGTCAGTGGAGCGGGGCCCACCAACGCGTGGGTGCTGGAACAGCAGAGGCACAGGGAGAGCCCAGAGGAGCCAGGGGTGCACCAACAAGAAAGGGAAGGCTCAGGGCATTTAATTGCACTTGCAGTTACCTAAGGGGGGAGGTCACTGAAAGTAGAGAAGTCACAAGTGGTCTCAGAAGGGATGGAACAAGAGGCAACAGTAACAATCTGCAAGCATTGCTTTGCTGGTCTTTTTTTTTTTTTTTTTTTGAGGAGAAGCAGCTGCCAGAGCTATCCTACCAAGAGCCGAGTTTTGAAAAAACAAACACAATTCGTCCCTTCAAGGTAAAAGTGATGCTTTAAGAATCAGTGAGAAAGGAACTGGTTTTCAAAATAAACTTGTATATAATCAAATAATAAAGTAATTTTAAAATATTGCTTATTTCATATTTATCTCTAATAAATTCTTCTAAATAAAGATACGCATATTGGGGGTGCATGCTCAAATTTTTTTGATGAGGTGCATGTTCAAAAGCTTGGAGACCATTGCACTGGGGAATCACACAACCACTGGAATTTACCAAGAGGGCACCTTAGGGCAAGTTCATCATTCACTTAAAGGCAAGAATTCAGTTTCACAGAATATTCAGCACTGCAACACTGGACTGAAAGTATATTAATATTCAAGACAGAGACTAGAAACTCTAAATAAAGCTTGAGTTACGTGAAGGCGTCAAGAAGATATCTGTGGATTTAGTAAATTATTCTTCATGCATATTGCAGAATTTAGGACTCAAAAATCCCACTACTAAAAATGTGGACAGCTTAGTTATTCAGCTAAATCCTCACAGCAGCAGGTGGTAGAGGAATCCAAAGCACACTTCATTTCCAAGGAGGCACAGCTTAATGTCAAGATATTTTAAGCAGGGGCTAACTGTGCCCTTTTCTATAAACATTCCAATTAGTTGAGCCTGTTAAATGGGAGGCTGCTCCAGAAAGTTTTAAGGCACTATTTAATGTCAGACTTGCCAAGATTTTGCAAGACAAACTCCAAAAGCAAACTCAGCTGAAGCTGTAAAAGAGGGGCTGGAAGAGACAGGAAAATCCCGGGAGTTACTCTGCTCTATTATTTGAACTGGAATAACCAGGTAATTTTGGAAGTAATTTCACCACAGATCTACTTGCTTGAATCAAAGTACAGTTTACAGTAGGTCACATTAGAGTTATAACCCTCACCTTCCATTAAAAAACTGAGCAAAATCTTTTCTTTTTTTTTTCCCAATAAGGAGAAATAGCTACAGATATAAACCTTTCTAGATAAGGGACGAAGATAGACCTGATTCTTTAAAACATTTTTTCACGTTCAATGGGTATTTTGAGGATTAAGAATTATTTTTAAAATATAAACCCTTTACCTTCTCTATGAAAGTTTCTTTCTGGCCAATAGAAACGTTTCAATTGTGCTAAATTAATACTATTACAATTAATATTGGTTTTTAGTTTGGTTTCTTTTCTCCCAAATAGCAGAAAGACTATGAGGAGCAGAGGAGTTTAAAAAAAGGGCAAAGTTCATTGCCCATTTTCAGCTCTGATCCTTTTTATTTCTTTTTTAAAAAGCAATTTTTCCTAAAAAAACAAACAAACAACCAAACAAAAAACCCCACAAACAAGCAAACAAACAACAAAAAAACCCAACCAAGAAAGGATTTGGAGATTTCCACAGTAAGAAAGTTTACTGAGTAGGTTTTCAGGGGCACCTACTGATATTTTGTACTCTAAGAGCTGTGGTGAGTCTGTGACTTCTGCCTTTCTAAACATTTTTCTACCCTGTAAAGGAATCAGTCTCATCATCCTCCCAAATAAAAATATACATCTCTCTTCAGACGATGATCTTCTCTTACTTTCATGAATTATAAAGTACAGAACTGATTTAAGGTCTCCCAATATCGAGTCCTTTGGCTCCAAACTACACACAGAGATTCCTTCGCTATAAACACAGGTCCCTCAATAATTCAAGAAACTCCTTAGCTGAGCCTTTGATTGCTTGGTATTTGAGGAAAATAAAGTTACATTTATCTTAGATTTTCTCTTTTGCTTATTTCTGATGGTTCTAAAGCCAACTTCACAAAATATTAACATTGATTAACCGACTGCAAACAGAAAGGATGCCTTCTTGGGTACAAGTGATTCTTGAATAAATATGATGAAATAGCACACAAGTACCAGAAATGTGTTGAAGAAAATCTCTGTTTACTAGAACATATATTTACACATTTCTTTGCAATATTTGCCTAAATCTTGTTTGAAGCACCTGCAAACCCTTAACTTTTCCCAGCAAAACAGGACTGACAATAATTGAGTAACTTCTATTGGCTGGAAATAAGTAGGATCTATTTTTAAAAAGTTTTCAGAATAAGAAAAGTGATCTGAATTTTGTAAACACCTGCAATTAGCAAAGACTTCCGTACCAGCTGGTCACTTCAGTGTGTTTTTACTTGCATGTAGAAATATAAATATTAAGCAAGCAATGAAGATACTTGAGATAAATTCTCCTGAGTCCAGCTGAATCAAAACAATAAGCAGACTGCATCTGAAAATTAGCTATAAACTTTTCCAATAATAGAAATAAGGACATGGAACAGAGAATATGCGCTCTTGGTCAACTACCAACACAGGCTGCTGTTTGCATTGCATCCTAATTAGTTATTACAAATTTCAGTGAGAGAGTTTTACTTTAAAAGAGATTAAAAAACTTTAAAGTTTCTGTATTTTTCTCAAAATGGTATTCATATCAGAATCTTCTCAGAATCTGCTTGGGAAGATGAAATCCAGAGTAATCCAAATTTCAAACAGTGAAACAAAATCCTTCCTTACATCCTCACCCCCAAAAACGAATGAATCTGTAAAACATTTAATATATTTTGTTTCTAATAGCTCAATTTCTAGAGCTTGTCATTGTTCACAGATGCATCTTAATTGGCTTGTTCAGACTTATTAATGATGTCATTACTAATTACAATGCTTAATAGTCCATCTCAGGTAGAATTTCAAGAATACATCCACAAAATTATGTTTAATGTGTGAAGAGGGAATTCTTAATGGAGGGATGAACATAAACCATGTATCAAAAAATCAAGAATGAAGACAGGTGATTCAAAAAAAGAAATAGGTACCTGAAGAGAGAACAAATGTTGCCAACTGACTCTGGACTCAAGGCAAAGCTGCCCTTTAATGAACAGTCACAGCTCTTTCCTTTATCACCTGCTTATTTGGATGCAGAACTGGATTTCTGCCTTTTGTATCTTTTTTTAGTAAGTCATCATTAAGATGGAAGTGCCCTCCTAGTCCAAACGGATTAATTCAGATCCACTTTGAAAGACAATGGAGATTTTTTTCGCCATCACAAACTCAAGTTATTGAAATGGAAGCTTTTGCAGGAAGGTTGATGGCAGATTTCTCAGACTCGTGGTCATTCCCACTGAGCCCAGAGCATCCCTCCACCCGGGAACTGATGAGAGATGTCCCATTTCAAACCTGTGTAAATGCCTCTTTTAGGGTATGAACTTCAGTATTTGACAACTGCTCAGTCTAATTCCTGCTTGTTGTCCTGTGTCCTTCCCTGGGTTTGTTGTAGCCAGAGTTGAGGCAAAACTACACAAAAATCACATGTTCTGAGAGCACGTGCATTTCCTCTTAGTGCACATCTGCTCCCCTGTGCTCCAGACAGCTCTGAATCAGGGCAGTTACACTCTCACAAGTTTTATTAAAGGCTCCAACATGAACCCAATTCTCATTATACACCAGAGAGAGGGTTGTGAACATCCCAACCATAGAAAAAAACTTTAATCAGCATTTGCTGATTTGCCTTTTTAGATAAGAGTCCAACCATGAATTGAAAATCAAGTCTTATTACTCCCACTGCTTTCATAATTAATTGCTTGTGAAAAAGTTAATAAGGTTTACAGAAATGTAATGTAATGTAGCCCAGAAATGTCAGAACACTAACACAGCCTAAGAAATGGAAATTGCCTTTTAAAAACAATTCTGTTGCTGATTTAACCATAGTGTTTATTGTTAGCACGTTTAAAGTCCCTTAATTAGAAATTGCAAATTAGAAACTATCATGTCTAAGGCGGTTTTTAATAATTAAAGAACCCAAGATACTTTAAATTGAATCACCAAACCTTTGGAGAAGTCATAGAAATAAGCAAAGCTCAAATAATCTACAGGTCTTTAATGAGATAATTGAGACCATCAAAGAGAAAAGAAACAGTCAAAACAGACAAGAAAGAGAATCAACTTTCCCTCTTTCTTTTTCTAGATTTTTAATTGGAAGCCATTTTTCAATACTGAACATTCTGTATTCAAATGTTACTTTCAAAAATATGGGTAAATTCAACAAGGGAAGCTACAGTTATGGTCAAAACCATTTTAGATATCCAAAGAACGGGAAGTGACTTAATGAATACAAAAGGATTTTTTAAATAAAATTTTGTGAAATCTCAGCTTTTTTCCATTTCCAATTTATGCACCATAGACTGAAAATTTCCATCAGTACGCAGTTTGATAAAAGAAGCCTCATTAATTTACCTTTTTTTTTTGTACAGAATCATGAACTTAAAGGAATCTTTCTGATTAAGAGAATGTACATCATGTACAGTTTTTTTACACTGCACAGTTGCAGTGGTCAGGCTGCACAGTGCTGGCCAGGAATGTACCAAAGCATCCTGGCATGACAGCTCTCCATCTACCACTCAACTTCCACATCCTCAGTGGATGATTTTTATGATTTTTATCAATTTACCTGCAGTTTTAGAGTCAGACAACACACAGGGGCTTTAAAATGTTGCCTTTTCTGAAATCCTACTGTGGTTTGTGAGGTGTCTCACATCATCCTATGGTTTGATCAGCTTCCCACCAGCTTTAGCAGGAGCTGAGGCCTCACATCTGTTTGTTGTACGTAAATTCTCCAAGTACTTGAGACAACTTCATTTTTAATTTTAGAATGCTTAAAACATAACGTTTATTTGGCAGCTTCAGCCTCCAGTTTTAGCCAAACCACACTGAAATGTCAGCAAATCTCTCTAGGGTTTGGGTTGTACTGGAACCCTTACCAGAAGAGCCACAATTAAGGGAAAGCTGCTCTTTGACTACAATTCATGTTTACACATAAACAGCCTTGGCAGCTGCTGGCAGAGATGACACTGCCACAAAAACTCTGTCATCTTCACGTTGTACCTGCACAATCATCTCCACTGTGATCAGATCTCATCACACCAACAGTGCAAGAAGTGTGACAGTTCTTTGGTTTCAGTAGAAAGCAGTTTTAATTGAAACAAAACCTGCCCTGTTTCATCCGTGTCTTAATTTCA
Organism: Empidonax traillii; assembly: GCF_003031625.1. Taxonomy (NCBI): domain Eukaryota; kingdom Metazoa; phylum Chordata; class Aves; order Passeriformes; family Tyrannidae; genus Empidonax; species Empidonax traillii. The sequence continues at coordinate 657,995 of NW_020955466.1, read as the reverse complement.
TATTACTTTTATTTTCCGTGTTTGCAGCGCACATTTATTCATTATAAAGCAAAAAATGGGAAAACTCTAGATAATATTCTTGCCTCTTCATCTCAGCTGATTTCCTTTTAGAACAGGAGGTGAATTAATCACAAAGAGTTCTTATCATATCTGAATGGTGTTAAAATGAGCTAAAGATGAGATAATCTTTAACATTTTAACCAGCTTAATGCCAGCACCACCAGGCTCACAGAACCCCTTCCAGCACCCTAATCAGCTCTTCTCCCAGCTTCCAAAGGCAACAGTCCTAAAGAGAAACCAACACATTTCTCCTTCAAAATTCAGGATAAAACCTCTCATTCAACATTAAAATTGTCTCCAGGGTTTATGTAGTTTTCCCACCTTCTGAAACACAACATGCCCTTTAGTGGACAGTTACAAGAATTCATTTATTCACCCCTATCCATGAGTATAATCATGATGCCCACATATTTTTTAAAAAGTTTTCCTTTCAAATGGACAAAAAAAAATTCTTTCTAGGTGACCAGTCCTGGTATCTGAGAACAGTTAAAATAATATTTTTTTTCTGCTGAAGGGTAAGCACCGATAGGAACAGATACAACATAAATTAGGGCCTGTGAATGCATGGTACTTTTAGAAGACTTTATAAGATAAAGGATCTCTTGACTTTTTCATTGTTTGAATAAATGAGTACAGGAGAAGGGTTTCTGAGAGGTTGCTGATTAAAGTGCCCTTTATTGTTAAAAGCATAATTAAGTAATACTTGAATTTATAACTCTCTTCAGGGAGTCCACACTCCTATAGAAATTAGAAAATGGCTCAGCCAGGAAGTCATCTAGTTAATAATATCTTTTAATTATCACAGCTAGCCTGTGTGGCATTCACATTTGCAAGGTTTCATTTTATTTAAAGAAATTAAAGTGCAGATCAAATCACAAAACTCTCCTTTTATGCACTGTCCAAAGTCCATTAAACAAAATAAAATTTAAGAACAGCATGGAGTTATAAATAGCCTGCTGTTTGGAATAGCCTGTCAGTCTGTTCCCAATTATATATGTTTAGCTAACAGCTCTCTAATTAGCAATTGCTTCTGACTACACAGCTCCTAAAATGTTTACATTGGAAGCCACAAATTACTGTCTAATTATGTTGGCTACATTATTTTGCATAAAACATAAATAAAATATATGCCCATGTTATAGAAACAAAGTGTGCTGCCATCACTGCATGACTGCAACACGTGCCATCAGTACCATTAGCACTGCAAGCCTTAGAAAAAAGAGTGTTTCATTCAAATAGTTTGGAAGCACAGGAGCATCTTTACCTCATCAAGTAAGATGCACTTGAAAGAAACCAGCAGTGACCCCTTCACACCTGAGCTACTGCAACCTATGCATCAATTTTTTTCTTCCTAAATTATCAACAAGTGGCCTCCAAACTGCTAAATTACAAGTATCAGCCTCTCTGTGTAATTGCTGTATTTAAATAGGATTTGTCAAATATGTAGAAATATTTCTTGACTGTATTTCTGGAAGATGCCATGCTCATTTACATGTATTACAGTAATATCTCATGTAACACAGTAATTCTTTCAGGCAGGCTTTGGCAGGACACGCCTGTCAACATATAGGACAGTTGGCAAGTACTTTTTTTCCTCATTTCATAAATGGCAAATTGTTGATAAATACTAAAAATATCAAATTATTTCTGATGAATAAACATATGGTAATTGTGCCTTCCCTTACAGAAGCTTGTGGGAGATGAACAAGAAAACACAAGACTTCTTATCCTTTCGTGGGGAGCTAAAGCAAATGTGAGAATTAGAAAACATTTTTATCTTCTCACGAGGATAAAACCCACAAGAATATATTGCCAACTTATGACATCATCACTGCAGCTATTTAAGATAAGGCATGGTGAGATTTCTTCCACATTGGATTCAATTTTGTGCAGGGAGTACAGTGGCTGAAAGATCAAATCAACAGTTCCAATTCATGTGCCAGGCAGAAATTCTTCAGGCAGCCATACAATATAAGAGTACTGACTGTAAACAGCTGAACAGTCATTACTTCAAAACTTTTACATCTGGATGAATCACCAGACTTTGGAAAAGAACTGCATAGTTCTTTCTAAGTTTTCAATTCAACTACTTGAGATGTCTAAACATTCTTTAGTCAGATCTGACACCACTGCTTGCTAGAATAAGATGGTTTTTCAGACACTTTCAGTGACAGAACCCAAATAGTTTCCCTAATATATCTGTTACTGAAACATGTAAACCCCATGCCATGCCCTTAAGGGCTGACGCTGAAAAGTTACCAAGGCAGCCAGGTATGTTGTGTGTTTTCTCTAATAATAGCTGACCTCTACTTGTGAATTATTCTCTTTAGAAAAACAAGACAAACCCAAAATAACTGTTCCCATTTCCTCCAGGGCCCTACACTCTTTTTTAATATATTCTCACATCTCAATACCTTAATTATTAATTTGTTGCCTCAGCTGGCTTGTTTGGTGAGCTCTTCTCATCACTACAAACCTATTTACGAGGCTGCAATTTCCAACTTCTGTATGATCCTTCACGTTATTAAAAATCCACTCCCTAAGCACTTCCCTATCACTCAGAAAACTACCTGTCACACATGATTATGTTAACTTAGCTTAACATTCAGAAGAACTGTGCAGGTTATTAACCATGAAAGCAAACATATGGAGAGGTGACCTTGCATCTGTCAAAGAATCTTCTTCCTACATTCAGCATTTGGTGGGAATGACCTTTACATACAGTTAATTGGCCAACTCAGCTACAGTAAGAAATAGAACATTTCCACTGATTGTAAATTTATTATGGAAAAAAGAAGTTCCCACACTGTTTTCCTGGCACTGCTTTGTTAGAAAGCCTGACACGACTTGGGCCCCAAAGCATTAATCCTGAAGCACTATAAACAAATTGAACAGACCCCCACAACATTCATAAGCAAGATGAATAGTGCAAATTCAATGACAAAGCTGAATTGGGCAAAGATAGACAGATGAGCATTTGATGGAGGGAATCAACTAAGCACAGCATCTCACTTTTCAAATGCTAGATTCCATAATCCCTCACACTGTAAAGTAGTTCTGCTTCTTTCAACAGGTTAAATTATTTTCCATGTGTCCTCTCACAGCAGACACATTCAGCACTGAAGTTTCCTTCAAACCTCTCCCACTCAACCTACACACAATGTTAGTGTACAAAGGGTTAGTACTGGTTGAAGCACAGAAATGAACTTGACAAAGAGACTCAATTTCAGTCACAGACCTGAAGAAACCTGTTGAGTCATTTCGAGCTAATCCTACACAGTCACACACCAAGAAATGTGCTCAGTGTGCTGGGTGAGCTGCCACTTCTCAGGATTCCCCAGAAGTTTACACAGAGCCACTCCAAAAAGGGGCAGATGCTGAAACTATGATTAGTGCAAGGCCTCTATACCCAACTCCAGGAGCGCACACTGCATGCTTTTATCAGAAAATAACATCCTAAAAAGCACTTGGAGCTGCACACCTGCTGTCAGCCTAACCTAAAGCTACACATAACTTTCAAATTGAGGTGGTATCAGTTTCCAGTCCCATATTTACCTATTCCATTTGTATTTGCAGGAAAGCAGACATGTTAATCATTTGTTTTACCTCACAGGGCACACATTGTGTCCACATGCTGGTCAGCACTGACAAATACCCACGGTGGCTGAATCAGGGAGCATCAACTGAGTAATTTTCAAGATAAGCACATTGATCATTTGTGAAATTTCTAGCCTAAAGTCTCTTGGGTATGACCCAGGTCCTGCTAATCCTGCCCTGTTCACAGACTGGATTGTGAATCTTAGTGCAATTCCTCATCTCAAATTAGGGGACAGTGACATTCTCCAGAGGAAATCTCACACACCATCAGTCAAGCAATATCTTCTCCTGCAAGCCAATTATTTTTAGTTAGGCTGTTGCCCAACACAGCATTCAGTCTCAATCTCCAAATATTAAAATTAGAATAAAATTGATAGTCTCTCCTCAGTACACCTACACTGTCTGTCAATACAGGTATACTGGGAAAACTAAATCTGATTACAGCACATTCCAGTGCCAGTTTGCCCTGGCTGGAACAGTGAGCAGAGCAGTGGTGTGATCTTTAACATGTGCTAACAACCAGCCTTTCCCTCTGGAGATGTCAGGTGCATGCTCTGGTTGCCAGTTCAAGCCTTAGGAGCACCACATCTACAGACTTGTGCTTTATCCTGCCCTGGGTTTTTATTGTAAGTAGAATGAAGAAAGAGTAGTGTGCTGCTTTACAAATAATGAGGCAGCAGAAACCAGGAGCCATCTCTTTTCAGTCAGACATGTAGTGTGCAAGTTCTACCAATGACACTGGAAAAGTACATGTAGATAAGTAAATAAATATAAAGGCAAAGATGTAAAAAGAATTCATTGCTCAGTCACAATGTCACAAATTCATTGTTCACTCTGCTATCCACAGGGTACAGAATTAAAGTATTTTAATTACAAAACAAGGTAAAATTGGAAATTAAGCAGTTGCAAGCATGTTACTTATTGCTGCTCCAAAGTGTCACAGTTTTTCCATCTCACCTGTCTTTAAATTACTCAAGGAACACTCATATTTTCAGCTGAAGTTTAATTCTGGTATATACTGGACCATCTCATCCACCCTCTAAAAAAGCACACTTCTCTCAATTTTTCTTATCATAACAGTCAAATGCTGTCTGAAATTTCCCACTCAGTGAAGGATATGCCACTTCTAATTAAAAGGAATGAATGTTTCTGGTGAGATAGTTAATAAATACATTACAGAAACTGCAACAAAACATTTACAACACTGTCTGGCAGAGCCCCAGTCATACTGGCAAAACAAGGAATTTTAAAGGTGTTAATTGCGTTTATTTTATAATCGTGAAGATAATGAAAGGACCAGATTATACTTTCAGCTTGAAGGACTCATTTTTCTGTACAGAGAAAGGGAAAAGTACATCTCATTGACAAGTCCACAGAGAGAAACAAACAAACAAACAAAGCCCCAAAAATGTTCCCATATAAATTATTCCCTCTAGCTATCATAACCTCTTGGGAATTAGCACCTTTCAAAAATCACTGTTTGATTTTATGGATCTTATTCTGATTTTTGACCAAGGAGCAGACAATACAGAAATGAGAACAGACAGCTGGTGGAAAGGCTGCCACCACGTAGAGATTCTTCTGTGGAAAACCTCCTGATTCCTTCACTTTCAAGGGAGGACAAACTACATTATTGCATGTACCTTCAGACTCACATCTGGTGACCTCAAAGGTAACAACTTCTGCATTTTCTGCCACCAAATAAATCGGAAATTCTGTTACAACTATTTCATTTATCTTTGAGGAGTGCAACATACAGTACTTAGAGAGGTGCTAAAAGCTAATGAACCTTTTTGGCCTTAGATTACTGTGTAAAAGAAGCAACTTTAATATTGTGTAGGGTTCAGTGAACGCTTGTATTTTGCAGAGATTTTTTAATGTTTTCGTTTAAAAAAACCAAACCCTATATATATATGTACACTTCAAAATATGTTCACTGCTTATGTTTAGCTCATTTGCAAAAATACTACAATTTTCCTGTTAGTAAGCCCAGATGAAAACAACTTATTGGAGTTACAACTCCACACTCCAATTCAAAATAGGCCAGTCTGTTCCAGGCTCTGCCACAATTTTCTCACAACCACTTCAGTTTTAAAAGACTGAAAACAGCAACACTGGTGTTTTACCAGCGAACAGCCCAACACCTCCACAAATAACCTTCTCACCATTTCAAAGGAGCAGGGCAATTTCCTGTCTTCTGCCACCAGAAATAAAAATATCCTTAACGTTTATTGCATTTGTCACTAACTTAAATAAACCCAAATAACCTGAGTAAACAGGCTTCCAAAGTGAGCAGGAGATAATGGCACCTGCCATGGCTGTTTGAGGGCATGCTGGGAAAAAGAATACACTCCTCAATTTATACACAGTTCACTTCAAATCTGTGATGCAGCAGTGAAGCACACCATCGTGCAATCTTCCTTAGTGATAAATTATTAAATAATAATTGAGTGTAAGTTGAGAGTGTAGTTGCACCATTAGTATGTAGTTTCTGCTCCTGGGGTTATTCAACTTCAGCTTTAGTGGAGGTCTCTCAACAATTTCCTGATACCTTCTAATGACTTTCAGTAAATGCTTATCTGCATCCAGCAGATTGCTCTGCTTCAAAATACTGTGCTGCAAGAGAAGGAACTAACTCAGCTATCACCACCATGAACTAATTATTTACGGCTGAAAATGTCGAAGAGACCCTTACAACTTGCTGAAGCATAAAATTTGCCCTGCCTTCAACTTGCTGTAGTTTAAAGAGATTTCAAGTTGTAACAGCACATCCCAGTGCTTTCTCTGATACTGTTTTAATCAGACTTCCTTTTTTTTTGTTTGATAGGCTTCTGAGGAAATATTGTATATCACACACATCACTTCAAAAATAGTCTCTAACTGCTAATGATCCACAAAAATGGCTTATGAGTATTGTGTAGCTTCCACAAACAGCAATCATTCTACAGATGCCATGTCAACAGACCCAGAATGGTCCTTTTCCAGCAAGTCCAATGCTTCCTTCTAATACCATATATTCTGCTTTTGTGTCTCACAAGAAAACAAAAACAGTTAATTTTACTACATTTATAACAGTATGTCCAAGAACCAACACACATCAGAGGAAATGTCATAAGAAAAAAAAATAGAATAAGATAGTGGTATGTAGAAACAACCCACACATATTTATCTGCAAGTTATTGTTGTACTTAACATTTTTCCAGTTTTGACCCATTAACTTATATTTGAAACCTTAGGGCAGATCAGCTGCTTGCTAAATTCCTCCAAGTTGCATGTGTGAGTAAAGGGGGGAGTGTGCCACAGATGCCAGAGGAGTTTCTTCACATTCAGCTATAGTGCCCTTTGCAGCCATGCTACAAGTTCATTGTCCAGAGCAGTTTCAGCAAAACAGGGAAAGGTGTATGTGGTGTGTAGAAACACCCCACACATTTATCTGAAAATTGCTGTACTTATTTTTTTTCCAATTTTGACCTAGCAGCTCTGTTTGAGAGAACATACATGAACGGAGCTGATGAAAATCATCTTCAAACCATCTGAAACCACCAGAATGATCTATGATCATTCACTGATAGCTCATGGGGTAATGGAAGATGGTAGATTTAGATCTTAGGAAGAAATTCTTAACTATGAGACACTGGCAGAGGTTGCCCAGAGAAGCTATGGATGCCCCATCCCTGGAAGTGTCCAGAGTCCATCCCAGCTATCAATATGAAAAGAATTCACAGGTCTCAGTTATAAAAGCAGCACTGAGCAACCAAGCCAACTGAAAAAAAAAAAAACCCACAAACATAAAAACCCCAAACAAACAAAAACAAAAACCCAAACCCCAAAGAAACCAAACAAAAACCAAACACAAGTAAACAAAAAAAAACCACACCAAAAAACCCACATAAAAAACAAAATAGAGAAGATGTTATGAAAAGAACATAGTCATTAAAATGTTAAGTCTTACATTCTTCCAGGGAAAACTCCATATAAAAAGAAGCTGAATTCCTCTCAAAATAATTAATTCAGAATGCACCTATGACCTTCACAATATGTAATACATTTATATTTTAAAAAAACCAAACCAAAACAAGAAAAAAAACAACTTAGAACCATTGTAAGCGTCTTTACACAGGAAATTCTAAGAACTGAAACAGGCCACCAGAGTCTACTCATAGTCTTCGTACCTTCTTAGTTAATTTTCCCTGAATTAATAATTAAAGGGTACATCTGGTTTGTTTAAGGGTAATATTTAACATTAATATTAAAATAGCAGCTATAATACAGCAGAGGGGAGGAAATTCTTAAAGAAACCATTACACAAAATTACCATAGTTATTTACTTTGCTTCCACCTGCTCCATTTGTTTCCCTCTGTTATTACTCCCACAGTCCCAATTAAGAGGGCACAGGAGGTATTCTCATGCTTTTTCTCTCTCTAGCAGGTACTGATGAGCAGGCCCATCCCTGTGCCACGAGAGCCCAAGCCACAGGCACAACCCTGAGTGCCCACACACTTTGCTTCCCTCAGTCTGTCAGCAGCACGTGAAGGTGCCTGAACTGCAATTCTTAAATCTTTTCATTTCCCACATTTCCCTTTTCCATTTGAGTGCTGCCACTGTGGACCCAGGGCACTGATACCCGGCAGCAAAGGGCTTTCTATCAAATTGCTGGTGTATCAGCATTCACAACGTGCTGCCTTTGGAAGTTCAAGTTTGCAAACAAGCCTGATTTATTGAGCTGGAATTGATTTACCATACCTTATATGCAACATTTTAAAAAGCTGTTCTGGGCTAATTACATACTCAGCTGATTCCCAAGCGATTAATAAAGTTCCTGGCTAATTTTCTGCCTCTCCTCTGAGCTGCCAGATGGAGTACAGAAAAGCCACATACGTCCCATAATGCATATTTTCCCATTATGGAATAAAGCTTACAGCCAGGAAAAAAAAAATAAGCTAGGCAAGATTTTACATCTGCTTTACTTTAGCATTCTTAAAAAAATATAAACACAACTCACAAAACAGGATTACCCTTTCCTCTAGTTTTCAGATCAGGTCAAAAATCTTTTTGTATTGGCCTTTGTTTAGATAGCAGTGTTATTACATCGCTATTTCAAGATTAATAAAAATAAACCTTTCACTAAACACATCAGGAGTTCTCACACTGCTTTGCACACGCAGATGCCTTTCCGAGCTGACTTTAGTTCCCCCCGTTTTTGCAGTCTCTGTTTTTTCCCAAGAACGGGTTAAGTGGAGTTCCTGTCACTTTGCTTTTCTCACAAACACAAAACCACGCTGAAGGTGACCTTGCTGGATTTGTTTTTTTTTTTTTTCTTGAAATTTCAAAATGAATATAAAAAGTAATCAGAAGATGACCAGTGAGTCAATTCTTTGGAGGGTGATTCAAATTCATTTGCCCCTTATAAGAACCAAAGGAACAAAAGAAAAAAAAAAAAAGTCATTATTAATTTAGGCAATTAAGAGCACTTTGAAAGCAATAACCAGTACATTAAAGAACCTGTCTCTGGAGTGCTACTTACAGTCTATGAAAAGTTAATTTTAGAGCATTTCAAGTGAAGAAAGGTCATTTGCTAGATGTGCCCTACAGAATATTATAATTTTTAAATGGTAACCTAAATGAGAAGTGGTTTTTTTGTAAATATGGAGTGAATGGTTAAGCAAATTAGAAACAAAATTAAATATATGCATTATACTTATAATTGCATTTTAAAGTATATATAATACTATTTATAATCTTTTTCTCTTATATGTCAGTGAAGAACCTGTGGTTTTCTCCCTTACCATTACACAGTGTACAGTCTAAAAAGAAAATTTCTATGCAATACACAATAGTTAATATTTAATCTTCAGTTTCTAGAATCAGCTGGTAGAAATACCGAGTGTAACTTCAATTCTAGACACACAACCTGAGCAGCAGCTGAAGGTCATGGTTTTACACTTGAGGCTTTTCTCCTCTCTTTGGTGACAGAGCTTGCAAGATCCTGCACTAAGAGCGCCTCACAACACGTCTTTGTTTCACAAGTAAACCCTTTTGCCAGTCTTTGTCAGGAACGATTAGAAGGGTTCTTTATCTTGAACAACAAACGTTTAGTAAATGATCCTCGTGTTTCATTTGGGCACTGCTAACTGCTTTAGTTCGTGGGCCACTGACTACAGAGCATGTATGTTTATCTGTCCTTGTCACCGGGGTACATCATTTCATAGACTGTGCTTCATTTAAAACTAAACAAACACCTTCTGTCTTTATTCTGGCTCTGCTTCAGCTCCTGAACTACTACAGTCTCTATCATCTGTTTCCCTAAACCCTGTGCATGAGCACAGCACTAAGGATTAATAATTTAAGGAAATTAAAACCATCCAAACCAAGCAGCAGTTGGTAGGCATATGCAGTCATATTTGATTTAAGTGGGCATTTCAGTGTAGTCTTTTCCACACAATCATCTTGCTCCTGTGGGCACCATCTTTTCAAATACTCAGTACATAAGGTATAAAACTCTTAAACAAACCAAAGCCTCAAAAAGCTGTTGGTAGGAAAAGGCTCCTCTTTGGAGTATCTGCTGGAATTTTTGCTTTATAAATATATATGTGGGGTTTTTTAAGTGTTTACGGAAGACAAAAATGAGTTTGTTAATCTAAAGGAAAAGTAATTATTCCAGGTGTTGTTTTAACCCTCCTTCTTTACCTGAGAGCAGACAAGGTCACCAGCATTACCACTTAGATAACTGTCTTTAAATACATTTATTTATCATAAGAGAATCAGACAGGAAGAGGTAAGACTAAAGATAGTTTAACACCGAAATGATTTACTCAAAGAGAAAAGAGGATCAGAGTATCTCTGAAGCCAGTGCAGCACTGGACTTGATGATAATAGACTGTGATACATTTTTCTGCAAAATAACCAAGCAGTTCTTCCCCTTCCCTGATACACTAAATAAAACTTAATCTGGACTCAAGTACTTGGATAACCAAAAATCCAGGGCACAGTTCTCACAGTATGACAAACACATATGTCATTGCCTCCAATTTTTCCTTTTAAATTTCTATAAAGCACTGAAGATTTCTGCCCTTGGCACTTCCCAAAATCTGACTTTACTGCATGACTGAGAAGTATCTAGAATATTTAATTTTCGTGAGCTAACAGTTTTGTAAGTCTGCTGATAGGAAGCACATAAGTGTACTATCTTCTGGCAGCTTACATTTGGACAGAAACATGCTTTTCTCAAGTCTGCCTGCTCCTTTCCTGGGTAAATAAGCACGTCACAAGTCTTTCCTTCATCTAAAGACTCAAATCACTATACTTTCAGAATTTTTTCCACATGTCTAAATAACTCACAGATTTTTGGTATTGTCCTCTGTAAGAATTGTATCTATTATTGCAAAGGTACGCACAGGCCTAGGGATGAGCCCAATAGTTTCTTCTTCAATGATTTGGATTAGTTGGGAGTTACAAGAAACATTTCTAAAGGAAGGTGCCGGCCTGCTCATGTGGTGTGGGCTTCTGAAGAGAATCACGTGAGATCACAAGAGCTAATTAGCCACCTGCAATTTGTGATATGTTGCCTCCAACTCCGCTTAGATAATCACAATACTTTAAACATAAGCTTGAACTTCTGACTTGCAGTATAAACTTGCTTAAAACAAAAGAAAAAAATGAACTGAGTACACCTCCCTGAAGGAAGTAACTTGTAATCTTCATTAACCCCATTATGTGCAGTATCATTCCATCACCCCAACACTCCCTGCAGCTGTCTGGCAAGCACAAGTCTCAAGAAAAGCTCATTTACATACAGCTTCTGGCCTTGTTCACTAGAAAAATTTGCTAAAACAAATCACAGTGTCAAAAGAAAGCTCATTAAATTTTTTACTTCAGATTGCTTTGTTACCCTTAGCTCCCTGGGTATTCATACCTCTTTCTGTCATTAGTTCTCATTCCTTAAGGCTAGAATATTTTCAAGGACAGAAGCAGACCAATTACACAACAGGCAGTTATTTGCTTAGTAGTATACAATGTATACAGCCACCATTAATTCCCATTTACCAAAACCAGCTCAGTTACCACATCACACCACACTGCTGAATAATATGATGCTTCCACATGCATTTAATTTAGTACCAGTAGTGTTGAGGCAACAACAGCAGTTAAATGTCCCAAAGTGGGGATTTAAGCACGTTTCCCACCATTTGTCTGTCCCTTATAGTCGTGTTATTTTTCCTGAATAAAAAAGGAACACCTAGCCCATTTATTCAGTGGTGATGTTAATGTTTCAGGAGGTTTAAAAATCCTTTGACATCTGGAAAGGTTAAAACACTTACTGGCTTCACTTCAAGCTTCACTATGTTGGTATTTTCAAGGAACAAGCATTTAAAGAACTGAATGACATGAAAGTTATGTTCCCCATACACCCATCAAACTAAGTATTTAAAGGTACATAAACAATTCATGCTTTCTTTTAAAAACCTCTTCTCTAGTTGTATTGGATTTTGTTTGATTTTATTTGCCACCACTTCAGCACTTTTTAATTTGTTTTCAGGCCCAACACATCCAACTATCATCTGATGGAATGCAGTCATTCCTTCCCAACCCAAGCCTGCACTGCCACAGGCAGGTAGGATGCAAACCACAGCAATTGCTTCTGGAACTTCACAGCACGTAAAACTTCTCTCTTACAAGTGTCACAGGCAGCGTATGTTAAACCTTGCAGTGCCTTTTTTTTTTTTTAATGCTTTCCAGCTTTTTTAGAGTTCAGCTAATCTGATTAGCTGAATCAAGATTATATTTCAAATCTGATATCTTCCGCTGATGTACACTTTCTCAGCTATAAACAGTTAAATAGTTAACAGGTCACTGACCCAAAGCAGTGTCACAAAAGCCATCAGATGCCTGGCTCTCATTTAAGCTACTGATTGTTATCATTATCATCAAACAGAGTGAACTTAGTGAGACCTGGAACAAAAATAATTAAATTTAAAGAAAAAAGCCAAGGCAAGGGGAGAAGGGAACAACCAGGATAGAAACTCAGCTTCTCTCCCTCTCGTCCAAGGAGCATTTCCTCGTTTATTCAAGTTGAAGCAGTTCCCACACAGCACTGTGAGAGCCAAGGAGAAGCCAGGTATGCTCTGATGGTTTAGACACCTCCACGATATGAAAGAATGAAAGTTCAAGGTGAACATCCCTGCATTTAAAAGCACAACATCCAGCAGTTGGGTCCTCTTACACTTTTAACTCCCAAAGCAGTCAATATTTCACAATCTGTTAAAATAATTTTGGAAGTTTAATTTTTGAAATAAAGTAAGGCAACTTTTTACAAGTCTTTCCAAATTCCAGCAAAAAGGTTTATTTTAGGTATTTTTCATTGCCACAGATTTCTCTATCAAAGATTCCAATTTTGATTAAATGGCCACTTTTTAAACTACTACATCTAGTTGAGCTAACCAATGTTTTCTGTGAACACAGAAATGCAATGTAGACACAGTAAAACAGGGTGATTATTTGAAAGTATATTTTCATTTTTTAGATTTTTTTCTTTTTAAATACTTACTAAATTGTGTTTTAACATTCAGCTTTCCAGCAAGCATTTCCTTCCAAACAGAAAGGTTTTTCCCTTCAGAAGGAGTACAGAAGTGATTAAAACAACCAACATCTTCCCAGACATTATTCAGAGCAGAAACCAATTTCTTCAAGAACTCTGCAGTTTGAAACTAAGTTGTAACATACACTCAGGGAATCATCTTTTCCTTACAGAATTTACAGGTTTGTCATTTCAGAGGTTTAATGTTGCCGCAAGGTTCCTTCTTGTCCCTTTTTTCATTCCAGCTGCCACCTTTGGACACCACCAGAACTGTCACAATTGGCTTTAAGAAGCAACATTGGAAATGCATAATTTTCATTTTGCAAAATGCAAGCGTGGGACTTACTGTCATTTAGGGGGCTGGTGGTGAGAGGGAAGGAGAACAGATCAAACCCGTTCGATACAACGCTGCTCCTACAGGCACAAGTGGAAAGAACTGAATTTATCTGATAGAGAAAACAAACTCCTGGACCTTCAGGTCAACTGGCTGCTTAAGGAAAAAAAGAAAACCAAAGCACACAACAACCTAAAGGGAACTCCTATTCCCAACTTCCAAAATACTTAACAATGAAAGATGGTACCAAGTATGTTAAGCATCAGATTTCTGGTCACACTTGGAAATCCATGTCATATTTGCTCTTTGTACATACAGGATATAGGTATTTAACTTGTTTTAAATTTTACCCATGACTTTTGGCTTGAGCATCACAGATTTTCATAACTCCTGATGGAATTTGCAGTCTTCTGATATCAAAAAACCCAATATTAATCATGGAAATTACTGGAAACACTGAAAAAGTCCTCATGAGGAGATGCTGAGTAGTTCTGCATCCCACAGCTGCCCTGACCACACAGACAGATCCACTTCACAGTCCCATTTTTATGCACATTCACTGATATATAAACAGTAAAGTACATTTTTGGACTATTTTTTCATTTGAGCTACAGCAAAGTATTTAATTTAATATTGGTGTTCCTGCTTGGAACTAAGTCAAGGATAGAATAATCCATTTTGCATCTTCCTACCTGTACTCGCACAGCATTTAACGCCAGAAATAGTTTGAAAACAACTTAAAATTTGTGTAGGCCAAAGAAAGTAGATGAACAACAAAAAAAAAAAAAAAACAAAAAAAACTGTCTTCTAAACTTCCAAACAACACCTACCAAACTGCACTGGCTTTCTGCTGCCAGCTGAGTAAGGAGCTCTGTAATCCAGAACCTGTCAGTCTCTTCAATTAATTAGAGTCAGTTCAGTGATCCATAACCAGGGTATTTTCTACAATCATTGACAATTGATTTCCAGCTGATTCCCAAGGGGCCGAGCACTGGCCTTGTGTAGGGGCCAATATTCCTTCATCCCCCACGTGTCACATGAGGGCTGACTCCATGGCCGGGTTCCTAATCAGAAATCTGTGTCATTGGTGTCCCAGCTTCCAACAACCCAATTAAGGTATCCACAAGCAAATAACACTTGAAGAATATTTTCTGATGTGTTGTTTTGAGGAGGTTATTTTGGGGTTTTTTGAGGTCTCCCTTCCAAATGTATAATTTTCTGACACAAATTAGGTCACTTCAATAGTGAATTTTACTCCATATGCTTAAGTCCAACTGGCTTCAGTGAAAGCTCTACATATTGGAGGTGTTACAGAGAACTAAAGATCAGAAGGAATAAACCTGTAGTAGAATGATGGCATCTATTCCCAAAATTTGACACAAAAAATAATTCTACAGCATTATCCTAATTATTAAATGGAACTTTTGTTCACTCCTGAGTTTCTTAGGAGTGCTATTTTCAAGTAATCAAGCTGATTTAGTGAATTGTATGTTCTGTCATTCTGAGGTGAACTCAGATAGGAAGGGAGAAACAAGAAAGAAAAGCCACAAACCTCACAGGAGGTACACACAGCATGTGTCCCAACTGATAGAAGCAATATATTTTGAGGACCTGAAAAAAAAAAGCACTCAGTGGCTGGACAAAAACACAGTTCAGTCAAATAATAGTCTGTTTTGCTTGTATTTATAGCAGCTGTAACAAGCATCTTCAAGGGTACTTCTGAAGTTTGAGTTAAATTTATTAAAGCAATGTGCACAAAATAAGGTCAAAAAGGGCTAAGATTTTGACTTAAGATTGAAATAACAAAACCTGATCTAACCCCCTCAAAAATACTTTAATTTCTGAGATATTCTATTGAAAAAAAAAAATCTGAAATTAGCACCCATCTTATATTTGAGTCCTCAAATAAAAACCTGTTGTTAATCTTTCTATTTCACATTTATTTCAAACAGCTGACATGTTTGAAATACACATTTTAGGTCCTACCAGTGATTCTCCATAACCACTTATTCCTCAAAACATTTAGTCTGCTGCATATCCAGATGCGTTTATAGAATGAAGAGAGGCAACTGAGTCCCATTTATCACTTGCAGCTTTGAAAGTTTGAGTTTTATAGATCAAGACACTTTGAATATTCCTTGGGATGGAACACAGCACTGCTCAAATAGGAGCTATTCTCATTAGATTGCTGGGCACTTTTTAAGAATACTCTGTTGCTATAAAGGCTGGCAGTTCTTTAGTTAAGATTAAAATGAGCCATTTTATTACTGAAACCTCATAAAACACTGCATCTGAAAACCTTTACAGTTTGTAATATATGAAGCCTTTCAACCTGAAGAATAATATATTTGTGCATTACCTCTTAAACTGATTGGATGCTGCAAGCTCCTGTCTGTGTGGGAGTCTGCCCACTTCACAATTTCAACAGCTTTTGTATGAGCTGCATGTTGGGATTCACAGCACATCTCCAGTTTGTCATAGGCACTACCCTCGATATCATTTGATTTCAAAGCTGCTTGCTACAAATCCTCTGCAATCAGCTTGCTTGTTATTAATACCTTTAATCTGCCCTCAGACAAGAAATCTAGTGCAGCGTGGTTTTGCCAAACAGGCTGAACAGTAATCAGCACCCATATCTGATGGATTATGTTCTTTGTACACTATTTAGGGTGAGCCAGGAACAGCAAAACACGCATATGCTCATGGCTGGGGTGGCTGTGCAGGCAGGCACTGGGGCTCAGTCCATTTGTATTCCCCCCATTATGTTCTTTGCAGCAGAAGCAGTTGAAAGAAAATAGCATTTGGGGGAGAAGTGACACAGTGGCCCTCCAATGGAATGAAATATGCACAGCTTTTATGGGATAAACATAGCACAATTTGCATATACTGTTCAGTAAAAGGTAATTCTGAGCACTGATGTATGTGTGTGCATTGTTTTCTTTTGCATATGGAACAGGAAGTCCAGAGGCTTACTGAATCTTAGGAAAAATTAAAAACAATTTTTATTCTCCTTCTGGCAAATATCACTCATCACTGCTACTTATCCCTTCCATTTTCAATTCCCATCAATTTAAACTGCCATTACAGTCGTAATTCTGAGATCCATGTAACTAGAAGCCAGTACTGCGCTGCTAATTTAAGTGAAATTTCTTTCCACAGAACTCATTCTGGCACTCCTTTTTTTTTTCCCTTTCTAACGCACAGGCAAAGGCAATCTTCTATGTATATATTGTAGTCGAGACTCTTGGGCCCACGGTGTCTACAAAATTCCTTTCTTTTGTGCACAAAGAACACATCACCGAGGTTTTGGTAAACAGCACAACTTTACATGCAAAAAACACAACTACGTTGGTTGTCAAGTTGGAAGGGACCCACGAGGATCATCAAGTCCAACTCCTGGCTCTGCACAGGAGCACCCCCAAGAGTCACACCATGGGCCTGAGTATTACTCAAACACTTCTTGAGCTCTGTCAGCCTTGGTGCTGTGCCCACTATTCTGGGGAGCCTGTTCAGTGCCCAAACACCCTCTGGTGGACTTTTCAAACAGCGTCAAACTGCTGAAAATAATACAGCACAATGAACTGAAACATCAACAAAGGCAACAAAAAGACACCTGAGATTCACTTCGAACAAACACTCTCGACTTAGAATACCTCCTCAAAATCGAGGGAATATTGGTGATGGGAAAAGTGGGAGTCATCTGAGGAGCCACAGATTAAAGTATTAAGCTCATGCAACAGACCTTATCACTTTTGGCTTACTCTGAATCACTGTCACTTTTGTTAGTTCTGATATAAATTGTTAGTTATTAAACAAAGGATGAGATTATAGAGCGCAGGACTCGTGAGTAGCAGAAATCAAAATTAGGCTGAGGAATTTCACTGCAAAGATCAGGCAATATTGACTGCATTTGGTGAATAAATAAATAGATCTAATCATTTGCAGAACAGACTGGAATGGGTCAACCCCGCTAGCAGGATGCAGGAACTAATTATTGATAATCAGCATAATGACACCCTGAGATAAATGCAAGTAAACACGCTTGCAAAATTTCTTTGAAAGTCCCTTCTCTGAAGAAGTTTTACCTGCCAGATAATAACTGTCATCACTGACACTCTGAAACATCTAGTAGTTATTTTTAGGAAACAAACATAATAATTTTCATCTGCTGCCTATTGATTTTGTTCTCCTGCTTCAGCACAGCTCTGTGTTTAGCTGCATCTGAAGTGCTCACTTACACTGATCTCTAGAGGCCCCCAAATCAGGATGGGAAAAGAATTGCTCTTTTACTCTGTCATTTCCATTTATTTAACAACAGGCCTTTATGTGGTTCTTCTTGCTGTTTTATCTGACATTAACAGCTATTTTAGTATGTCACAAGGAAAACAGAAAGGACTTAAAAACCGGACTACAGAGGACGGCACATCTTAGGAAAAAGGAAGTAAAGTAGTAATCTAATATGCATGTAAATAGTTACACACTCCGTGGCAGAAAAGTAGCAAATTTCCATGCTCATTAATCCCAGCATGTGCTCACTTCAGACCACAGATCCCGCAGTTAATTCCTGCATCTGCCCAACTATTACTTGATCTCTCCAGCACAAAGGTACTCACTACAAAAAATCAGGAAGTTCCTTTTTATGTTGCATATAAGACTGAATCTCTTTCATCAGTTTCTGAACTATCAAGATTATGGACACTTTTACTGTATGATCCCATATTAATTAGATTTATCATACATTGCAGGACAAATTGTGGTTCGTAAAGATGAAAAACAGATAACTCACAAAACATGTCGCAAGGATTATTTGACAAGAATTCACACAGTAAACCTGTGAATTTCTATTAAAATAAAAGGAAACCAGTAAAAAATGTCCATATAATTCATTTATACTTGAACCCCAGGGCCCTCTGTCTCCTTACCAACAGGCAAACAGTGCAAGGACAAAAGCAAATACGTGGAATTACTTCCATGGGGAGGCATAAGAGTTTATTCAGAAGTGCTCAAGAGTTTCACAGGAAGGCCAAGAGTTAAGCTTTTTTGGCAAAATGTTTGGCAGAGTGAAACAGCTGGGATATAGAAATTTTCAGTCTGAACAGAATCTGATCAATGTGTTGAGGAACTCAGTCACAGCATTTATTTCATGAAAACCTTCAGAGAACAAACTCAGATGGTAAGAGCAGACAAGGTTTGAGTACATTGACTGGTTTCACATTTTTAAATTGGTTAGGCCAAACAGATTTCATCCTAAAATATTTCAGTTGCCAAGAAATCTAGTTGTTAGCTCTGCAAATCCATGGAAGACAAAGAAAGTGCCAGAACATTGAAAATGGGAAATGAGGAGCTGGTCTTCCAAAAGGGAACCTGGGGAAGTCATTAAACAGCTTGATTTGAGTTCTACAGAAACTCAGAAAAAAATCCAAAACAGAAAAAAAAGCATCAGCACCAACAGTGAAACAAACAAAATACCCTACTGCAATCAATAA
This sequence comes from Empidonax traillii, assembly GCF_003031625.1. Lineage (NCBI taxonomy): Eukaryota > Metazoa > Chordata > Aves > Passeriformes > Tyrannidae > Empidonax > Empidonax traillii. The sequence goes on along the minus strand of NW_020955466.1, from coordinate 638,943 downwards.
ACTCCTGAAGATAAAAAGCAATTATATAGCAGGCAACATTGATTTTTTTTTTTTTTTTGTAAAACAAACCCAGTCAAACTAACTTAATTTTACTCTGTAACAGTGCACAAGAGCATCTAGATATTGAATAAATATCAGGTTTCCTGTAACATGTCTGAAGGAGGTTTTTTCATAGCACTTCATGTGGCAGTCCTAGGCAAGCTTGGAAATCAGATCAAGATAAAACTATTGCACGACAAGAGAGAAATTGGTTGAACAACCCCACTCAGAGAAACAGTTAATAATTATTACCTGTCAAGGACACACCAGAAAGGTTTCACCAAGGTCTGTCAGTAATTCTGTGAATCACTCTTAACCAAAGATGTACCTGATACAAAGTTAGGGACTACAGTCATGCTGTAAAACAAGTTTCAAATTCAGAATGAGAGCGAGAAATGTTAAAAAATAGTCTCTATAGAATATAAATATTTCTAAACTCAGGGAATGATGCAAAACCAGGAATAACCAACAGCCACTAATAGAGAAAGAAGAGAAAGGGATTGAGCATCAAGACCACTAAGTCCTGCTTACACTTAGCCCCCAAGTCTATCACAAGCTGAACAAGAGTAAAAAGATTAAAGTTGTTGTTTGAGGGCAAATACAGAACAATATGTGAAGAGCAGATGGGAGAACCTTTCCAGTCTCTACAGATTAATGAGGTCTCAGCCGAAAAACTCCAGCACAACATCCAGGTGCCATGCTTAAAGAAACACGTGGACCAACTAGGAAGAGTCAAGAAACTGGTCTGTGTGCCATGGAGAGAGGTTAAGGCAGTTGCATGCAGTTAAAATGCAATGTTAAGATTGCAACAGTTCATAAGCAAGAGCACTACTCCAGGTTACACTTCTCTCAGCTTCCACTAGACACCAGGTCAAAACTATTTTTAAAATGAAGACATAAAATTCACACCTCTCTAAAAAGAAAAGTCATGGAAAAAGGTCATCTTAGTGAAGCACTCCCTGCAATCATTTTGTACTTATGGTGTGCGTTGCTGTTGTTTTTACAAGTTAAAATGTGTGTATTTCTTATTAAAGTCCCAAAGTAAGGGCACAAAAGTTTACCCGTCTCGCACTGAGGAGCCAACTCAGTGTAGTGCCATTTACCAGATCAATGACCATGTACAGCCTATCCCTGTGCCCATTATTAATGCATTTCTTTAGCTCAGGATGAAACTGCCTCACTATGAAATACAAAAATGCTGATTTTACCACATTAAATTATTTCAAAACCTGAAAAAGCAAACAAGTTCTTATTTTGAATAAATGCCACACTAGAATGAAAAGGAAGCACTTCACTGCTTGCAAACTTTAATGACACCTTGATTAGCACAGCAATCCATGGTAAGGCAGCCAAGCAGCCTCAGCAGGCCATATGCAGCAACACTGTGACTTATGGCTTTATATTTTTAAACTGCCCTCTCCAGCATGCTCTGATAAATCAACACACAAGTCATTAAATGGTTCATTATCCCAGTAATACGATTCATTCTTTCTGCCAGCAAACACAAGAAATGATGGGCATCTTCTACTTGCAACCATGACTGTCCATCAATATAACAGATTAACTGTACGAGGGAGTTCAGTTGGGTGTAGAGGTCAGTGGGATGCTTCATGTGGCAATTTTTCTTCTGCAAGGCTTGACCTCTTAGCAGGTGGTGATGGGGGGAAAGTGTGGACAGAGAAGAGAATGTGGTTATCCTGCTGTGTAGACAGCTTTTAAAAACAAAATAATCATTAAGTCAAAAAATAAGAGCCGTGACAGAAGAAAAAGAGAGCTCACAGGTACCCAGATAGCCCTTGTCACACGTGTAGTCAGCAGACCTGAGGATTCTTTCTTTGTTAGGAAACCAAAACTTACATGCAGTTTCAAAAGGCCACTGATTGCCTCATTGGCTTCTTACTTTGGTTCAAGTGTAAAGATAGGAGAAAGCTTCCCTGATCACCTTTTTTTTCGTTTGGTTTGGGTTTTTTAACCGCTCCTAGGAAGAATTCACTTGTTTCAAAGGTAAAAAAAAAAAAAAAAAAAAAAAAGGCAAATTTCTTGTCAAATACTAAACTATTTTATTCTTTGGATTTAATGCCAACCATACTTATGAGGTTTTAATGTTAAGTCTTAGTACATCTAAACAGTCCTACACTTCCACAAAAGCACCGATTCCAACTTTATCCTGTCTCAGCAAGTGTTCCCTGGGAATTAAATGGAAATGACAGCGTGAGAAGTGGTTATGGATGATGTGTTTGGAACTAGATGACATAAACTAGTATTATCTATAATTAATTGACGTCCAAACAGAGAGATCTGCCTTTCTAGACTCACTTAAAGGAAGAACACCTTATGGCATATCTTTGCAAATCTGTTTCCCTACAACTGGGAACAAATTATGTCAAAAAGCAATGAAATGTGACACATTCCTCCAGAGCAGAGATATTATCTTTCTCTGAAACAAGAAGGCATGAAGGAAAAAAATTAGCAAAGAACTACCATTTTTAAGGACTCCTAATATGCAAAATTATTTTAGTGAAATTAACAGCAGTTGGGTTTATCTCTTGACATGGTATTCGTAGTGGAGGATCTCAGAGGGACTGATGTTCCAACCCCAACAACTAATCATGATTCAGATACTTATTAGAAATAGCAAGAAAAAGTAATGTAAGTAATAAATCTCTTGAAAGATATTTTTCCCTTTGTCCTCCCAGACAGAGTTTGAGCCATTTCTTTCAGACTGCTACTACACAAGAGACATCTTGGTTTAGTGAGACTCAGGAAGGGGAAAGTGAGGGGGTATGGTAAGAAAAACAAAAACAAAAAATCCTCTTCATAAAACGTCACATATGAGGAACAAAATCAGAATTAGTGAAAGCCACAAATAGCTCAAGTTCCAAATCTCCTGATTTTTTGCTACAATCTTCCTTACATTTTCCTAATTATGTATTTTCTTTGTCAAAATGTCAACTTTTAATTAAAAAAATATATATAAACTTCTTCAAAATAATATTATATTTAAATGAGAGGAAAAGCATTTATGAAGTACCAGATTTTGACACTCAACATTCATCAATACTGACTATCAAGTTTAATGCTGGCATTCACTGAATTTCAGTGGTTGGGTGATTTCTTCCAATGTAACTGCCTTTTCTGATCAGGATATGTAGTCCTGCATATTTTTTCAGGAACTACTGGCAAATATCAAAGCGCTATAAATAATTTCACACAGAACACCTTTCAAAAACATTGAGACTGAAATTGTTCCAGTACTGAATTCCAGAAGTCTGGGGTTTCCTAATCCCATATGCAACACTGCAATGTATAGAATTAGAATATTGTTGTCACAGATGAAGTAAAGAGAAAAAGTTATGATATATGTAACTTGAAAACTGTTTTCCAAACTAAGTCACTAAACTGGAAACGCCTCATAAACAGAAGCAATTTCCAAGTGCCACCAGTCTCCACACAAAACAATTTAGCGTTACCATGGCAACCCGTTCACATTTCCAGGCTGCTGTGTGTGACTGTGAGCGGTGGAGCTGCTGGAGCTGCTGCCACCCGGACACACCGCGGTGCAACAGCGGCACTCACAGAGGCCAGCAGGGACATCCCGAGCTGAGAGCAGAGTGGTGGGTGAACAGTTCCACCTGCCAGCACATGCCAGGGGTTTAGGGGATACACACACACAGACTGTAGACCGTGGGGCTCCTCAGGCTCTCTCTGGTTCCCAGGTGCTCCCTGGTGGGACAGCAGGAACAGCACTGGTTGCTGCGCACACACGGAGCGCTGGCAGGGTGTGCATGAACTCTGGTGTAGCTGCAGAAACCTTTCCGAAGGTTATCATCTCACATCACAGCGAACATGGCTATCTTGGGAAAGAAATCGCTTCAAGCCAGTCGTGTTTGTTTACGTTTCGTCCTTACACGCAGGGTTTGTAAGCAGTTAAAGGTTTATACCAGAGTGCCTTCTAGTGGCTATCGAGCTGAAACCTCAGCTTGGAACAGAAATCCTAAGGTTTGCCAAATAACTAACCCGTAAACGAATCAACAAAAAAATGTTTATAGAGATGTATTGGAAATATTGGTTGCGTGTCAGAACCACGGCTTTCCATGGTAATGCTGTTTATAAAAATAGAAACATGATTTAGAAATGAAAATACATTACTAACCAAGCAAATAAGCAATAAAAAAATCCAAACAGATAAAAAATATACACTCTCCAGCTTTGGCAATATACTGAGCTGGGATTGTAGGTTTATGCCAGGTGGTAAAAATTAGCAATATTGTGAGCTCGTGTTATTGAATAATTCTAATAGTATTTTCAGAATTATTTTTAATTGTACCATGCACAAGTCAAAAGTTTACATAATATTGACCCACTAAAAACAAACAAAACCCCCCCAAAACCAAAACAAAAGGGACAAAGAGGTTTACACTTGGATTTTCTTATCAGCTTCCAACCAGTCACCTGCCACCACAGTAGATCCACATCTGCATTGCTCACGGCATTGAGCCCAAATGCAACCACCTAAACTCTTGTGTATTTGGGTCTTTCCTAAGAAAAAGGATTGTGAAATAGCGATACTGTTGGCTCCTATTCGGAGACCCAGCACAGGGAGCTAATTACTGGAAAGGGAATATCTCTAGGTTATCTGATGCTGTAGTTTGTTACCAAGCCCAGGCTTCGATTAGACTACAAAACCGATCTCAACTGGAAATTCCCCAATATATAAAACTGTCTGAAAAAGTCAAAGAGAAATGGTCAGACTGCTCAGGGATCGTTGCCTTTTTCTCAGCCCACCAGCCTCATCTGTGAAGTGGTTTGCAGCCTTTGCATTGTTATATACACCCTGCAGGTGCAGCTCCCTGGCTGCTGGGTTTAATGTCCTTTCACTAATGGCAGCAGGCTTTGGAACAGCTCTCCAGTTTAAATGTTAGAGGAAGAGATGGAAACTACTTGAGGGGACTAATGAGGGATCATCCTGTTCAGAGATCTGTGCCTCTCCACCTGCCTCTGGGCTGTCTCACCAGCACTGCACCATGCTGGAGTCACCTCTTCAATTTCCTCTTCTGGAAATATAACAGACCGGTGTACAAAAGCTATGGGGAACAATGCCATTTCCAGGGAACACCAGAAGATGTTGGTTATGTGCCAAACTCGGCTGAATTTATTTGAGTGTTCCATATGCACTTCAGAAGAGCAGCTTATTGGTTACAGAAAATGTAGGGGAAGGCTTCATTCAGATGTAGGGTTCATTAGGAAAAATACTTAGAGCTGATTGCAAATTTGTATAGACGACAGATAAACAATCCTTACGTTCCAAATCACTCCTGATTACCAGCCACGTTATCACACACACATCCCTGTTAATTACCTTATTTAAGCCCAAAAGTAAACGCTGCTGCTCCCATAATTCCCAATGCAGACTTCTCAACGAGGACAGCTTTCTACCAGAGAATCTAATTGTTTCACAAAGCACTGTGCTTAGTTTATTTACATTTGTTGAAAAACACACCAAAAACTTCCAGTAATTTAGGGAACTGTGCACGCAGGTAAAAACTGATAACTCTAAACATCAACTGAACTTTAAAGTATCACTGGAGTGCCCTCTGTGAGAAAACCACTTAAAACACAGAAAATGAAGCAGTTCTCCCTTACCCCGACCTGCTGCAACTCAGCACCTCCGGTCGGGAGGAGCCTGAGGGCGCTGCTCAGCCCCCACAACACCCAGGTTTGTTCCCATGGATTATCCGCAGTCCCAAGTGCATACCTCAGGCATCCCAGGGATGGAGGACGAACTCCAAACCAGCAAAACCAGCACGGACCAGGCTCAGGAACCTTCTGGAAGCTGCGAGCTCCTCAGATCCTCTTAAAAGAGCAGCTGTGGCGCTGCTGGTTGGGCCGCGCTGGAGCAGCCCAGGTGTGTGCCCTCAGGATCGGGATACAGGAGCGGCCCAGGTGTGTGCCCTCAGGATCGGGATACAGGAGCGGCACAGGTGTGTGCCCTCAGGATCGGGATACAGGAGCAGAACAAGTGTGTGCCCTCAGGATCGGGATACAGGAGCGGCACAGGTGTGTGCCCTCAGGATCGGGATACAGGAGCGGCACAGGTGTGTGCCCTCAGGATCGGGATACAGGAGCAGAACAAGTGTGTGCCCTCAGGACGGGGATACAGGAGCGGCACAGGTGTGTGCCCTCAGGATCGGGATACAGGAGCGGCACAGGTGTGTGCCCTCAGGATCGGGATACAGGAGCGGCACAGGTGTGTGCCCTCAGGATCGGGATACAGGAGCGGCACAGGTGTGTGCCCTCAGGATCGGGATACAGGAGCAGAACAAGTGTGTGCCCTCAGGATCGGGATACAGGAGCGGCACTGACTGTGTGTGTTCTCCATGGCCGTGCTGAGGCTATTGGAATCTCCGCTGTCACCAGGACTCAGTGCCTGACGCCTCCCAGACACGAGGGGTGCTGTGGGTTCACCCCCAGCTCCTCAGGTGTGCCAGACTGTGCTTGTACCCCGCAGGGCAGGGGCTGTCACCTCACCAGGATAAATCACCCTGTGCTTTGTTGCACAACATTCAAGCAGCACGACACAGCCTTGGCTCCCTCTGTAAGGGGCTGCTGACTCAGTCCCCTGCAGGGCCATGGAAGAATAATTCACTTTACACCAGTGAGGCTAATTCATACATGCAAAACGAAACACTGTGGAAAGGGGAGTCTTATGTAAACAATATACTGAGTATCTTATTAATGTCACTGAGACAACTAAGACTTTTATCCAGAGAAGTCACACAAGCTAGTTAACTGCATAGGTAGTTTCTTAATAGCTGTCAGGCAACCAAATAGACAAAGATAAACACTCTCCCCTCAGCTCAGCATCACTAGTGGATCAGGTATCCTACGGCACGGTAAACCTTGTGGGACATGCCTGTAATCTGCTTTTCAGGATTAGAAAGATGACAGAATACAGAATCCCAAATGAAGCATCGGAAACAAAGTGCAGTCTTCTTTGAAGGCATTTTCCCAACTGCAGTCTAGCTCAGCACACCTGCATTGGAAACAGAAGCCAGGTCAGGTCTTCTCCTGTAGGTCTAAAAGAGAACTGAAGTATATACTGAGGTATATAAAGAATGAAATTAAAAGTGAGAATCTTTCCCAGAACTGGGAAAGAAGTTCCTTCATGCAGAAATTGGATTATATATAAATAAACAAGCACATTTCTTAAGAAAGGACTGGCAAACATTCCATTGATTAGTTTCACTTGAATTCCTGAGTGTTCATGTCTGGGAACATTAAGAATCAAAACATGCTCCTTTCCCCTTAGCATTGGATTCATTCATGCTTTTCCTCCTTCTATCCAGGAATATCTTTGGAGGGTTTAAATAGCTGCAGTCTAAGCTCTGTGAGTCACTGGAGGAGAAATGGAGACAAGCAAATGGGTATTAAAAAAACTTGCAGTAGCAAGGATTTGAACATTGCATAAATTTCACAGGGGTTGATTGCTGTGCACTCAACAGCCAGTGAGATACTCACCAACCTGTTCTGTAAAGTATCAGTCCATCTGCTTCTTAAGTGAACAGTTTGTCTTATAGAAACCTTGTTTTTCGTATAGTAAGTTATACAAATTCTACCATTTGCTTCCTTATGCTGGAAATTATTTCCTTGACCATGAGTTTTCTGTCAAAGCAGAACAAAATCCCTGTTCAAAATTAAGAAATGTGCTTTTGAAAGTCTTGTGGTTTAATAATGTATCCATGTCCATCCATTTTTTTTTTTTTCCCTTGGAATTTAGTTGTGAAAAACATCATACTCTGGTATGAGAGTTTTTCATGTTTTCATTCTCACATTATGCATCTCTCTCTCTTTATGTGTTTGGATATGTTTAGAAACAAAATTAGGATTGAAGAGGAGCTAAGACATTTCAAATTTATGACTGTGGACAGCCTAATTTTTCAGTTGATACAACTGTGGTCATTCTTAGACAGAAGGACACCTAAGGATTACTTCTTGCTGTAGTTTCAACTACCATTTAATAAGACATCACATATGAAATGCAACAGAGAGAGTAAAAGACTTGACAGAAGTGTATTTTAGTTGCTAATTTTTATTGTATTGTCAAACACCAGAACACATTAAACAGTGATGGTGTTTAATGTGATACATGGTGATGCCACCCCTAATGTTTAATATGAGGTTTCTCTTGCACTGGATACTTAAAGCCTCTTTCTGTGGACAGTTAATCTGTATTAGCTGTGCTTAAGGAAAGAGGATCAGTCAAAGAACCATCTATTTTAATTGTAATCAATTTAGGAAAGCTTAGAGCACCATGTGGGGGGAGGGCCTTATCATAATCTGAGCTGCACACATACAAAGACAAGCTAACACTGAAAAAATCAGAGAGAAATGACCTTTTCTGCAGAAGGATATAATGTAAACATGATTTGGAAAGAACAATCTTGGGTTAATGCTCTGATATCCAGCCAGGCACAATGGCATGACCAAGAGATTTATTGCAGGACTGGCACTGCCCAGAGTCGCTTGCACATTTTGTTCCTGCAGTAGAGGGACAGAAGCAAACATTCCTACCTCTGGAGCTGTTGCAGTTTTGGTTCAGTAACCGAGATCACCTGCACACCTCTCTGTATTGGCTGTCATGTGCCAGTGATGGTACAGGAGGAATTTGTGTCATTACCACTGTAACAGAACGAAGACAGTGTGTTACACTGGTAATGGCACAAATTCCTTCTCACCTCCTACTGCCTTGGACTCTTGGAAGATATTTTCCCTTTCCTTGCCAGAGAAATACATATGCATCACTATCATCCTGATTTATGCTGACAAGTGAATCTGTGCTCCCTCCAGGCTTCGTGTATGAAAGAAAGAAAATTCCTCTCTCCTCTGGGACAAAGGACTGATTCCTGGGCTCCACTGCACCTCCAGTTCCTGGCCCAGCATCAGCAACTCTCACAATTAACAAACATTTTGGTAGCTGCTATTTCCAGCTGAGGACTTACTCAGAGTGCTGGTCAAGGCAGCAAATCAGTGCCAGGAGTGTGTGGGGTGAAACAGTTTTGCACACACATCCTTTTCTGTTCCTTATGAAACCACTTAAGTCCTGGCAAACTGGACATAATAATCTGGTTGAATTAATGCAATCTGTTAAATCTCATCCTATTTTTCCAGCATATTTCACATCTTCAGTTACATCAACACCATGAAAAAGAGGGGAAGTATAATTGTGTCATAGAAGTTGATGGGCGTGAAAGAAATTTGGGATGTTAAATAGCTGCAGTCATGGTCTGCTGAAGCTTTCTATTACTTTAGCTCTGCTGCTGATTATCCAGGGTGCCTCTATGTCAATCTGTCACAAAGTCTCCAGAATTCTCTAGGGAACCATTCCACATTTCCTTGAATAAGGAAACTTTGAACTATGTTTGTTATGGAAAGAAGAGGAAACCATATTGTAGGATAATGGATGTGAAACAGGACTAAGAGGAATGTAGCTTCTCGTGCTCCCACAAATAAATGATTTAGAGCTATTGGGAGAAAGGACTCTTTTTCAACTGGAAAAATGAAGTAAAATTTAATTCTAAATGAGACTGACTAAGTTTGCTCTATTGGAAATTCTCCCTGTTATAAAAAGGAGTAGGAAAATTAGGGTGAGAATACAAAAATCAAAGCATTATTATGGCTACTGTGTACCACAGTGTACATTTTAAATGTTACTCCTTCCAGAAATACACAGCCTGATCCTTAGTTTTTAAGTTTGAGCTAGAGGAAATTTTTTTTTTTATATATAACACATTCCAATTCAGCAGGTAATTGCTATTTGTCTTATGTGTTTTGTGTCCAGGCTACTCTATTATTACCTTTTCCTAATACTGTTTCTCTTACTGCTGAACATCACCATGAGCCTCTGTTAAAGGTACTACAACCATTTTCTTCAGTTACCAAAGGATGTAATTGTCTCCAGTGAGATTTAAGTTTGCTCTTTAAGGCTTAAGCATCCTACTAAACTGCTGTCTGCCTGATAGCAATCAGAGCTGGATATTCATTCCATCCATTCCCTACCTTCCTAAGTGTGAGCCTTTGCTCGTTTCAGAGGTAAGACTATTTATGAAGCAATTTAATAAAAGATGTAGATAAAGAGCAAAACCATAAAGCTGGGATTTCATCAGTAACTTTGATAAAGCAGCCAACATTACATATTTTTACTGATCTAAAACAGTTCCTTCTGTACTGATGTAAGAAAATGCACACACCACTCAGTCAAGAATCTTCAGAGTCCCCTCCACTGTAACAATGTTGTTCTTCACTGAAGCTCTGAAAAGACAGAATTTATCTGTGCTAACAAAATGTTTGCCAAATCCATGCACTGTCTCATTGAAGCTTTCTCACTTGGTTAAATGCTGTTTATTTTTCTATAATTATAGATTCTGCATTTTTTATGAATTTTTTTTGTGTTTGTTTTTTTTTGTTTTGTTTTGTTTTTGTTTTTGTTTTTTTAGTGTTGCATACCTTTTAGTTGTTTCCTTCAGTAAAAGCCAACTCAGTCTCTGGTTGTCTTTGATGGCACCCATCTTATTAATCATGACATTCATCTAGAAGTACTACCTACATCTGCTGGGCAAGCGAAAAACTTTGTCAGGGTTTGTCAGAACCATAGTGCACTGTTTGAAAAAGCCACTTATGCCTGGAAGTCCATCTGTCGATTTCCAAAGACAGAGAATTGTGGTTTCCTGAGATAAATTGTGTCCTATGCAGGGAGAAATTACTGGGCCTGTTCCTCAAAAGCCCACCAGAACGTGCCATGGAGTGATGCCACTGATGGGGAAGAGACTCTGTGCTCTCTGTGCTTGCCAGGGCTGCCACCTCCAGTGCTGTTCCTGAGCTGCACACGCAGCAGCTCCCTCATGGATTTATACTCCCTGTCTCCTGAATGAAGGAAATGTTCATGTAAGTATTGCTAATTTATCATCATCACAAGATGAATTTTAGGCATGCATTAGATTTTCTACTGAGGAAGAAAATTACTCCTGTTCTTTTTGTGAACAAGTAAGGTCATCAGGAGGCAGCTTCCACCTGCCAGTCCTCTGGATCCCAGGGCTGAGTTGGATTTTTTTGAATCCCACTGGCCACTTTTTTCTTCTTCTTTTAATAAAATGCAAAAGCTTTCCATGCCCATTTCAGCATGAAAGCCATGTAACTCGCTATTCTTTGTACAAAAGAGAAACATCTGCTAGAGCACAAATACTGCAGAATAATCTCCTTTGGGTTAACATTCTGTATTGCCATTAGGAAATCTTTTTCTGTAATTTTAAATCAATCTAATGTACCATGATTGAATACCATGATTAAATGAAGGACAAAATTAAGTCGAAGACCATACAGACCTCAAAGCTTCTGTAGCACCTACTCCTTCTTGTACGTACAGGAGGGAATTGTTGGAGGTGGCAAGAAATCTTAACTTTCCACAGAATTCTAGCATATCAGAAAGATCAGGTATGACTTGATGTGCACTGAATGTAGCTTTTCATCACATAACAGTGAACTACTTGGCATTGCATTGTATGAAGGTGAGGCATCTACATGAATGACCATTTTTGGCAGTGTCTGTCAGGGTTTTTCTAAGATGCTCACTTCCAGTGGGTCAGGAGCGGAGTAAAGAAGGTATGGCTGGTTCAGTCCTGCCATTGCTAATAAATCCTTTCCCAGAGAGAGGCATGGGGTCACTGGGCCATGGGTATGTGGTTCATCTCAGCTTATGCAAAGCTAATCTGCACCCAAGAACATCTGCACTCATCATGCCCTCCTGGATTTCGTAGGAACTGTTCAGGCTGCACAGACTGGCCAATGTACCTGTCCAAAAATACCACCGTTTTGGTGGAAAGCAGATTTGCAGTCACTTCTGAGGAAGGCTCAGTGTAACTCTGCAGAGGGTGTAGCTGTCCTGCACTCACTTTCATCCTTTTTCTCCTTTGGCACTTTCCCTCCACATTACTCACCATCTTCTTCACTGACTGTGCTATTTCACTCAGTGGAACTGCTGTGCCTTTCTCTTCTGTGGCCTAATGCAAAAGACCTACTTGTGTCTTGATATATGACTCTGTTGAGCTGAGCAGGACACTGTATTTTTTCTGTCCATCCACTTTTCCTGATGTCTTCACCTTGGGTTAGTGCATTTTTTTTTTTTAATTAATTTCAATACCTATGTTCCAGGAGGGAAGGAGCACACATACAGTAAGAGTGCTTATGATATTACAGTGTTACACACAAAAATGAGTGAGGGAGCAGAGAGGACTCAGGCAGCCTTGCAGCAGAGCACAAGTGACTTACCCAAGAGAAACAGGCTGTCCTTCCCAGGGCACTGCTTCACACGAGGTCTGTAAAGAGAAGTTACACCAGCACGTTTCCCATCAGAAGTGAAATATAACAGAATAGAAAGCCTCCTCATAGTGAACTAACAAATTTAAACCAGCCTCCTTTGCCTGTTTCTATAGTAACCAGCTGCAGCAAGTGCTTTGCCGAAATTTTAGACACAGGCTATATGAATTGTTTATGTAATCATCTCTTTTTATGCAGACAGATCTCTGCCTTAATAAAAAGAAGTCAGTGTATCGCAGGGGAGATGTGTGCTTTACTGCCTGCATTAGCAGAGCAGATGGAATACATGGCACTTGTATGAATACAGCAAGAGACTGAATTTTCACTGTGAATTTTTAACAGTTATGGTTGTTACTCTCTGATCTATCTGTTCTGGGACAGGAAATGGAGCATTCTGTCTTTAGGGTTGTCAGTCAAGCATATCAGACAGCATTAAATTCACTTGTCAAACATCTAGATGTTGTTTCTCCTGTACAGTAAATATTTTCCAAAATCACAAATATTTTTATATAATCAGAGAGTTTTGGAGAAAATAAAAGCCCTGCTGGAGGGACATCTACAATCTGGAGTGAAAACTTAGGAATGTCCTCAGAATATCTAATATTCAGTCAGCTATGAAGTCTGTGGAGATAATTTGAAATCTGAAGCTCCCTATGGATGTTTTGTTTCCCCTTTAAAAAGGTTGGCTTGCTTGTAAAAAGGAATATACTCAGAAGCTCTAGACCTTCCTCTTAAGTCTAAGAAGAGACAAGATATGAAAGGTATAGCAGTTTTCTACACCTGAAATGCAGCCTTAACCTCTTTTCAGCATTTTTAAGAGGAGATTTGAAACATTGCACATTACAAACAGGACATCTAATGAGAGCCTTGGTTACAGACAAGGAAAGCATCTCTCCACTTTACCCTCAGACTGTGATTAATACAGTCCAAAATACTATTTTCCTGTGGATTTGAAAACAAGAAGCAAGAGAAGTTATGATGTTAGTCTACGTTAATTCTAAGCACCTTTTTAACTCAGCTGAAAATAAGGTCTCACAAAAGAAAGGCACACATAGCACAAAGTAAAGGCAGGTACAGAATTTTGGGAAGGTACATCAGCTGTGCCATCTCATTTTTTCCTACTTTTTGTTGAAACATTTCAGAATGAAATTTAGAACAGAGAATTATTCATAGCAGGCTAAGCTTTATTTTTAACTCTTAACATAATATGACATTGCAGTAAGGGATTTAGTATAAATTTAGACCAAACTGCCTTTCTCTTACTGCAAAGCCAGATAAGTTCCCTTCAAACATTTGGTTTTCAAGACAGTTCACCCTGCTATTTTAACTCTCTGCACATTTGGTGGCACATCTTGTTTCTAAACCTTTTCTTCCACTATTCTTTTTTTCCCTTACTTACTGACACAGTTCCCAGGTTAGAAGCTGACTATTAATGATTTCTTTTTCTTTACATCACTGAATGAATCTTTTCCCCATTATTTGTAGAGTTGCTATAGAAATAAAACAATCATCCATTCTGTACTTCAGATATAGCTTCTAAACCACGTTACTGGTGTCATCCAAAACCTGTGCTCCTTAATAACCCTAATGCAATTACATCTTTAAAAAGCCACATGATAAGGCCAGACCGTCTCTGGTAATGACCAATAGCAAACACAGAGGAAAACAGAATTAGCAATTTTCTACAAAGTCTTGTAGAAACAGCATTACTACAGTTGCAAAACTAGGAGAGCGTGTTTCTTTAAGATACAGCTTGAATTGAGCTGGCTATCCAACCCCTAATGGAATTATGTTCTCAGAAGTATCCAGACATCACATGAAACACAACACAAGCTGGATTCTGAGACTACTTTCCACATTAGCTATTTCTGTAATAAGCTGGGAACAGAAATGGTGAATTTCACCGTAAGAAAGGGATCTTATACATATTATTGCTCTCATCAAGGTTCCTATCACAGCTTTTTATGCACTATAATATACATTTATCAGCATAAGAGATAATTTCCTCTGTGCCTTTACTATAATTTCCCCATAACATTCCTCTCAGACAAGTTTTCCCACTAATATACCAATGCAGCCAAAGAAAATTCTATACAGCACTAACAGAATAATTATTGGCTTGTTCAAATTACTTTAAGTCAGGAAAGGAACATAAACACAGATGATGTTAAATTGAAAACAGGAAAGTAACATCCTCAAACAGTAGGAATGGTCAAAGTTACCTTGCATTGAAATGATGAAATTGATTTTTCATTAGGAGTAAAAATACAAGTACTTTATATACCTAATGGGAAAAAAACAAATCAATGTTCATCTGCGTGGGGGGGTTGGCAAATTCCATATTGATTTGAAAGAAATTGCAATTTAAAATGTCCAAGAGATTAATTTACTGTATCATTTCACTATTCAGCAAACAGCAAGAGTAAGCTTAGTGTACATGGCCAAAAATACCAAATAAAACTTACCCTAATTAAATGTCCACGCATAAATGGATCTGATGAAATAACATCCTAAATCTGGCTAATTCAGCTGCTCTCCCTGAATTTAATTATTCTAATTAAAATCATCAAGCATCTATCTGCCACGAGACAATTAAAGGCTTGCATTTTCATATCCAAAAGAAAATGCAAAGCTTCACAACTGAAAAGTAATCTATTCCTACAGGATACAATGCCAGAAAGAAAAACATGACAATCTATGTTTTATGTCCCAGGAATGGAAATGGAACATAAGACAGACGTTTTTGAACAGTGAATAGTTGCCATGTTTTACAGTATGTTTCCACTTAATCAGGTAGCACCAAGGACTTCAAAGACCGAAAAAAACCAGTAAGGTGCAAGCAAGACAAAGGCTTTCACAACCTCCTGTCATCTCATTTTAATGCCAATAGGTTCTTGCTGGTTCTCCCTATATTTCAAACAAGTCTCTTTTTGAACTCAAGAAGAAAATAATAACATGGTACAAAAGCTATAGTTGTGACTAATGAAACACAATGCACAAACATTGGTTTGCCAACAAGTATCGGGGTCTGTGAACAGCATTAAAAACATACTCAGAAACTTCCACAAGCACTGGCAGAGCCCCCTCAGAGAACTTCAACAAGAAGCAAGTCATGCCACCATCATACCTTTAAGTAAATCATCCACATTTCCCTGTTACTTTTCTCTCTATCCACACAGAAAAATTTAGGTGAAACATGAAGATGTACTGTTGCCCCCACACAGAGTATTCACTGGGTGCAAACACTGATTGCAGTTGGGCTCAGACTTCTAGGATGTGTTTGAGACTTCCCAAAGAGAAAACAGAACCCAAGTGTCACCTTAGAAAGTACCTCTAGGAGGACTTGTCTCAAACTAACCCACTGCAAAAATCCAGTATTATTGTCTGCTACTGTTATAAAGTGCAGAAACTGGGATAAACTGAAAGAACCTTTGAACAGGTCAATAAGGCACCAACACTCTGACAAAGTGATGTAGCATCAAGAGTAAAATGGGAAAGTACTTGCAGGCTGCAAAGAATGTCCTAAGATAACAGACAGCTTGACACACAGTTGTGCACAAACCTAGAGAGATGTGAATATGAGCTAAATAGTCAGGTATTGGAAATACTTTCCTCGAGTCATGAAACACTACTGATAGTTTAAGTATGATTCTGAATAACAATGGTATTTAAATACTATTATGAAACCAATATTCCATTTGTGATCTCATTTCAGTTTCAGAGTGAAAAAAAAAAAAAAAAAAAAAAAGTGGGTTGGAAAGCACCAGTCACTTAATTTCAGAGAAAAGGTACCCTGCCAGCCAAACACCAACTTGAACCTGCAGTATATCTCTCTCAAGCTGCAGAAGCACATCAGTGAATAGCACTGCCTTTAAAAATAGCTGCACAGGTGACTAAGAATGTGCCAACGTGATAAATACCTGTGACAAACATGCTTCACACTATTAAACAAGTACACCAAACCTGGAAAAAAGTGTACAAGGGCACATTTTAAAAAAGCCTTTGAAGGAAAGATCTGAAAGACTCTTTGAGGACTCTCAAGTAGTACTTTGTTATACCACTGCTTTCAGGGTTTTATTTTCTGCTGAGAGATTAAGGTTTTACTAGAGTGAGTAAAGACCATCCAATCGTTTACCCAAAACGACACAAGTGCATCATACTGTGAGTGACTCAAACTGCAGTCTGTGGACCCACACAGACAGTCCTCAAGCACAGCAGTCAGGCAAGATCGACCAGAAACAGGCATAATAAAACACCTCAAATTAGTCCGTTAATGTTCCTCTATGAGCCACAGGGATTAAAGCATTTGTAAAAAGCAGGAAAGGGTAATTATTCCTGCTAGAATTGGATGATCAATTCACCAAGTAAGCTCAGAAATCTGCTTGCCTGTGGGCATAAGGAGGAACTCTGAGCTGAGGAGCTTTTCAGAAAGCTAAACTCTGAGAGCTCAGTGCCTGCAGCCTATTATCCTTCACACATGACATCAACACATTATTGAGTGGCCTCAGTATCTATCAAGATCTGGCCTGTCACACATTTCAGTGATAGAAGCTTTGTCTCTCAAGGCATTTGTAAGATGTCCAGGCTGGAGGAGACGTGCTGGAGAGCAGCTCTGCAGAGTAGGACCTGGGGTCTTGGTGGACAAGCTGTCCATGGACCAACAGTGTGTCCCTGTGGGCAAGAAGGCCAGTGAGATCCTGGCATGCATTAGGAAGAGCATTGCCAGCAGGCTGAGGGAGGGGATCCTGCCCCTCAATTCAGCCCTGGTGAGGAGCACCTGGAGTTCTGTGCCCAGTTCTGGCCTCCTCAGGACAGGAGAGACATGGAGCTCCTGGAGCAGGTCCAGAGGGCTACAAAGGACTGCACTGAGCACCTCTCTTACGAGAGGGGCTGAGGGAGATGGGCCTGTTGATGGACCCACTGTGGTCCCTTCAACCTCACCCATTCTGTGAGCTGGTGATAGGTAAAGCTGATTTTCAAAATGAGAGCTAAGAGGTTGTCTAGAGATAAGCCAGGCTTAAAATGAAGTTCAAGAGAAAGAAATGCCATATACATCACAAAGGCAGCTCACTCAGGAGAATTAGAGTTTTGAAAGGATGACAGGAAAGAGCTACAAAACTAGTTTTTAGCCCCAGTTCTTTAATAAGGATTACACTTGGGAAATAAATGCACATCAAAACACAACACAAGCATGTGATCTAATCAATAACTGTAAAAATTGTCTACTGCAAGAGACACTCAGAAAACAAAGGTACCAAAACTTCCTTTCCCATTCCATTTGAACTGATTGCCCTCAACAGAGATGAACATATCCTGTGACATGAAGTTTTCATCAGCTTCTGTAATTCCCAGTTCACTCAGTCTTTTCTTGTGCATCTTGCTCTTCTTTGCAGCAGTAGCCCCAAGTTCATTGGCAATTTCACAGTTGCCTTCAGTTTGCCCAGAAGTCTCAGCTCGCTCATAACGCTCCAACTCATCAGTCACACACTCTGGTTGTTGTTCTTGCCTGACCTCCTCCACACACTGGGTAGGTTGTGTCTCATCACCTGACTGGGTAGGTTGTGTATTCCCTAAGGCAGGAAACAGTAAGAATGTCACCACAGTCACGCAAAACAGCCCCATCATTAAAAGCTTATGTAATTAATTTTCTTCATTCTTAACATCCTCACCTCATCCCACTCTCTCTTTGGTTTGCTACTTCATGACAGCCACAAATTACCAATACAAATTATGAATTATTCAATCCAAAAGCCTGGGTATACTAGATTTACTAGTTTTAGGAGTTTCTTCTAGGAAGACAAAAATAAATACCTTTTGTTGGCTGTGCTGAAGCATCCTTTACCTCAGAGGGTCCTGGTTTAACCAGGACCACACCATAACCTTCATTATTATGGATCACATTGTTAACCATGGTTATCTTGGGAACATCATAGTGCTCATCTAAGAAGCTCTGCAGAAAAAAAAAAAAAAAAAGTCCAACATGTTATATTCAGCTAAAGGGCTACTAAAGTCTTCCAGTTTTGGGTGGAATCAGTTCTACCTATTGGTTAGGGCTGGATTATTTGCCTATATAAGTGACATTGCCAAAGGCATTTTCTCTTTCTGCCAGATAAGAAATCAAACCAGTTGACTGCTGTGATGGCCAACTCAAGGCAAACAAGTACCATTGTCATCATATGTGACAAGTAAGAGTTTCAGCATAATGCAGCAAGGCTTTAAGGCAACCTGAGTTACTGGCACTAATTCCAGCAGCTTTCAGAAGCTTTCAGAAAACAAGTGCATTGTGCTGGGGACTGACCTTGATGAGTATTCCCTCCTTGCAGTGGTGTATCCCGTTGTGGAGCAGGGTGCACATACTCCCTGGATATATTTCCACACCAGCTCCCTGCAACACACAATTGGCAGCAGTTGACAAACAGTTCGGGCACATTCACAACTTAACTTGACAGCCCCGTTGCAGATCTGTGTGTTCATCTCCCAGTTTGCACAATGCAAAACTGTGTTACCACCTCAGCTTTGTTACCCAATTTAAAAAGCAATACTCAAGGCTGAGGCCCCAGGGATTGTATTATAAAAGCCTGGTGAAGAGTAGCTGCCCAGCCTTGCATTACCTTCTTGTTCTTTAGTCATCCCCCTCAACACCCCAAGCCCCATCATTCTTCAAAATGCCCTAATCAGAGTTCATTTCTGTGCTTATCATCCTTCTGTAAGAATCCATGGACAAGGTGTCCAAAAAGGGCATTTCACTTGCAGAAGAAATGCAAGGTTTCATAAGAAAACTATTTATGGGCAGAGAAAATAGAAAATCACTTTAAAAATATTGCAGGATGTGAATCAGTCTGGCAATGCATCAATTATTGTTTCATAGATGTCCCCTGTTACAACATCATTTTCTAATCACACACAAATCAGCATGAGACATTTCAGTAGACACTGTTGGAGGATACAGGACCCCTGGGACCAATCTCTTAAACTCACTAACATGTAGCTGTCCAAAATTAATTTGTAAAGGTTCTCTCCAGAGCGACAGGAGTCACGCTGTGACTGACTGCACCATTTCCAAACAGAAACCTTTACTTTAAACTAGGAAATAAGGCAAAGTTAAGGAATAGTCTGTACCTTGGCCCCATAGAGGTCAGAGTTCTTCATCACCAGCTCCGCTGACATCCGCACTGTGATGCCTGTGGTTTCACACTGTAACACACAGTTCTCCAGGGTGGTTTTCCCATGATGGATATCTGCATGCACAGAAGCCAATTACTGCTGGATGAAACAGTCATGCAGAGATAAAGCCCCCTTACAGATAGACAGCCTTACAGAATTTTTGCACTGTGATAAAACTCCCATTGTAATTTTATCCACTTTGGGTTAATTTTACTAATTTGCCCATGCATGGGTTGAACTCATGCTGTTTTTCTAGAACAAGCAGGAACACTGCTGCAAGGGAGCACTGCTCAAAGGTTTGTTGTGGACTTTTTTGGCTTTTCTTTTTTTTAAACAAACAGCAGCAATCTTTCCATTACATTCCTAAGAGACTTTTGAGTTCAAAAGATATTAAATACATGCATGCAAGTGTTAACAAACATTTTAAAATCAAATGTCTGTTGGGGCAAAGTATTAATCAGTGCCTTCTGGAAAGACAGGAGGCCACGGCCAATAAGCTTCTTGGATACAATTTAGGATTGGTTGAGTCTCAGTTGGAAGCTGCTGTCAGAAACAAAGTTTACACCAACATATTCCATTCCTCAGTGGAGCACTGGCTGGGGCAGCTACAGTGAGTATTCCCATGGGGGCTTTCTGTGGAAAGAGGAATTACCTCCTTTTCCAGGTAGCCTGACAAAGGCTGTGCAGCAGTCAGAACCAGGTTGCCTTAACAGCAGAACAGTGATTGAGTCAAATGATCTTATCCCAGTATAATAAAATATAAGAGCCACAGTAGCTTGAAAGTACAGAGTATAAGTTATTTTGATGTTCACATTATAAGCAAGTTAAGAAGAGGAGGAAGCCTTGGTATATATACCCGTAGGGCTCCTCTCTACAATATTTTGTTGAAACTACTGAACTCCAACACTGGGTCCCAGCTTTTATTCTAACACTAAATTAAAGAGTCACAAAAAGGTCAAGATGCTTTTACACTTACTTAAAATCCCCTCCACAGCATCATGTTGCACCAGCTTCAAACTGGAGATCCTCACATTGGCTCCTGTGCAGTCAAAAAAGTTGTCTCCTTTGCCCTGGTTTTCTATCACAATATCATCTGGCAGCCCAAAGCCTGAAAGCAGAGGGGAAAGGTGCAAGTGTGAAGAATAACTGGTGACAAAGAGGTGCTCAGTACATAACAGATATTTGAATTAAAGATGGAGGTTTAAAACTTGAGGTACTAATATACTGAGAATAGACTTTTCCACCAAGTGCCCAGGCTACAGCCTTACCTTGGCCCCTCTGTGCCAAGGTACAGGCACTCAGAACCAAATTCAAAAGTTACCTTACTGGAATGACAAAATGCAAAATTATCTAAGATAGTTGAACAATTGGGTAACTGAGCTCACATTTGCTAAGGCCAGAGTTCTCACTCCCAAAAGTTACAGCAGAGCAGGGGGATGCAATGAGGACACACAGGCACCTCCAGTCTGCTTTCAGAGGACACGAATTCGCTAGAGCAGGCAGAGGTTTCAAAGAGCACAAAAGGAAAAAGCAGTCACCACCACAACATGAGGAAAAAAGTGCAAAGGACTTGGTATTGTTAGTAAGCTTCACTCAACATGAAACTTGGGTGAAAATTCAGTGTTTGTGTGTTACACAGGCTTCCAGATTAATTCAGATTAAAAAGAAGCTTTCACAAGCATGTGCCAACATTGATTTACTGAGCCATCCACAGTTGTCAGCATTCAAACACTTACAGGGAAATTTATGAGCATGTAAAGCTTTTATTGCTTGTCACTGACAAGAATCATGATAAGGAAAGCAATAATGCAACATCTATTAAAGTAGCATGAGTCCTATCATCTTCTGAAAGCACACACAAACTCGGATAAGAAGTGCCTGAATGCCAGCTTTTAGCCAAGTAAATAAATGAATACTGCCATGTGCAATTAGAAAGGTTAAAAAAAACCAAAACAAAACAAACTGTGAACAAGAGTTGGCAGAAAGTTTTAAAGACAGCCAATGTAATGCAAAGTTAAGTAATTGATACTTCATCATAGAAATCTTTCCCCACTGCTCCTGGTTTGTGGTCACCCCTGGAGAGGAGGTGTGTGGGGCAGTTCACTTTCAGCACACAGAATGAGAGCAGCACAGGACAGCAAATGGCAGATCTCATTTAACTTCACACCACTACAGAAAGAGGTTAATATCCAAGGCAAGTTTTGGGACTAACTGTCCTGCAGACAGCTAGGAACCCTGCAGTTCCTCTAACTATGCTTTCAGCTTGCTGCACACTTCAGCTCTGCCTGGCAGCTCTAGTAGAGGGAAGGAAGCCAGTGCAAGGCAAGGAACAGAGAAGGAAAGGTTCCTCTGGTGCCCAGTGCTGTTCAACACAACATAGTCCTGGCTGTGCCCCTGCCTGCACGAGGGGCTCCACAGGAGCTCAAGCCAACTATCATCCAGTAACGCTGATCACAGAGGGGCTGATGCTCAAGATGCCCAATCCAGCTTGAAAAACCACTGCACAAGCAGAAGGAAAGATCTCAGGTACCTTTGCATCACATTTTTTTCAAGCATGGAAGTTATCCTTGCCATGACTTCCTGCAGCACCTACTGCTTTAACCTTACTTAGTTCCTGTAAGTTTTTATTTATCCCTGACTTACTCATCTTCATACTTCATACTTACTTGGTACTGACTTGAAAGAGTGGCTGCAGAAAAAAATAAAAGCTCTACTAAGCAAAGTGATATTATATCTCTCATGAGTCAGCCCTTCATCCCAAGAAAGCCACCAAAGCAGCAGCTGCTCAGATTAGTGCCAGCAAAGTTTGTCTTGATGCTCCTACTTCAAAGGTTTTTGGCTGCTACTATTGCTCTAATACCTTATCCAACAGGAGTCCATATAAGAAGATTAAATACCCTGACATGTACTCATTCAGAGTGTAGTTTGTACTAAAGATGGGTACTTATATGCCTTGCTCCTTAAAATAGAGCACCTCATCCTTTAATGTGTGCTACTGCACCATTTATTTTACTGCTTCCTCAAAGCTTGAGGAATAAATACCACCACACACAATTTTAGAACCATTTCATTCTTGAGATAAATAAAGCACTTTATCTAGGTCCCTTATCCTGCAAGTGCACTGGCTATCAGCATGTTTATCTGTATAAATCAAACACACACAAGAGACGGGCAAGAAAGAAAATGACACTCATAAAACAAAAAGGGCAAGAAAAATTAAAGTCCAGAACAGCAGGAAATTAAACTCTCACCCTTCTTCCCATTAAGAAGCTTTGACAAGATAAAAATGCAACTGTATAAGTATCTAAGCTGTACAAGCCCCAACGATAAACTGCAACAGAATGTGCCTGCCTAAAGCTGAGGGATTGCACTGAGATATCAAGAATGGTGAAGGAGAGATAGCAACATATCCTGGACAAGGCAAAAGGATTTTAAGCACAAATTTTTTGCAAGAAAAATCATAGAATGACATATGCTGTGTCTGTTTCTACAGAAAAAAAAAAATGCCTTAAACCAAAAGCTCCCTCCTTTACCCACATGATTCACATAATACAGCCATTGCTGACGTGCTCCAAGTTCTAACAGCCCCTGGCTTGTACCCTCTGCATTCCCCAGGGCTGCACTGACTGTGGGGCTCAGAGTGTACCCCTGAAGCAGATTAGGACATGCAAACAAGGACATCTCTCAAGTACTCAAGTCAGTGACTCTAAAAACTGAAGCCTTTCAGAATTACTCCTGTGCTTCCCAGATCACAACAATCCAGTCCCTTATGTTCCTGTTGAATCCTCTCTATTACCTATGTAATCACAATTTATGAAGACAAACAGGAGGAAATAATGGATTTGCTATTAGTCAGCAATATCTGCAGTTTATTTGCACCACGGCTAATGAAAGAACTTAACTCCACCCTGCCTCAGCCATGGCTCTAGAGCAGAAACAGAATACTTGGAAGAAAAAAAGCAAATGTTTCCAGCAAACTCTGCAAAGAGTAAATCCTTATGCAGAGCTGATTTAATTCATTCTATTTCCTTGTTTCATGGCCCTTTATGCTATTAAACCTTCTACCTTCTAGTTCAACTGAGTCAGCGATGCAGAACACGCCATCCACAACGTAATGCCCGGGAAAGATGATGACTGTGTCTCCTTCATAACAGGCACTTACAGCTGTCAGTGGGTCACTGTGAAACTGCAAAAGACAAAGCAAACTACAATCAGCTCCTGAAGAATGCTATAAAAATGGATGCATTTATGCCCTTAGAGCTTTCTTTTCAATTAAATGTTGCTGCTTTTGTAAAGAAACCCTTTTTAATGGCACCAATAATACACAATTTCTACTTTGAATTCAGGAATCGTAGCACTCACTGGACAAAAACAACCTTAACAGATGCCTTTGATGTTTGTGTCATGCCCATTTCCCCACGAGGAAACTGGGGCAAAGACACAGATAGAAGAGCATGTGCACCAGAAAGCAAACTCACCATGGCCTTGTTTCCAGGCCAACATCTGAATTCTGCCCCAAGTGACTTGTCATGAATTGCTGAAGAAATAGGTGACAGAAGGTAAACAAAATAAAAAACCATCCAGCAAATAGATCAGAGCTGGTCTGAACACTGGTGTAACCCTTCCCTCCTAGTTCAAGTCACCCCAAAACAGAGTTCAGATATCACAGTGGCAAATATGGTGTCCACAACTTCCTTTTCCTTCATAAAGGGGCAGGCTGATACCCTTCACAAACATTACCATGAGATTCCATGCCAAAGGATGAAAAATAGTACAGAAAAACAACAAATTTATTCCTTCCCAGCAAATTCCAGTGTAAGCATAATAATATAAAATCTGATTTGTAGCCTAAAGGGGAATCCAGGACCTTCCCCATGGCTCCATTTTGGCCATCTGTAATTCATGAACTTGATCAGAATACAGCAAGAAATTTTATTTGGGTCCAAGGAATTCAGACTGTCCTTAACTGCTGAAGTAGCAAGTCCTGCCTGAATTCACTAAAACTAAATATAACTGATCTAAAATAAATTGTATCTCCTACACAGGACTAAAGCAAGAGACTGACATTTCCTCCCTCAAACTCTAGATCATTATCAGCAGCATCAAGAGACATGGGTATTTCAAAACTAAATAGACGTATTACACCTTGCCATATTTCATTGTAGAATTATTACAGGTTCATCTCATTTCATCTCATTTCCTACACACAGGAAGAAAACTGCTTCTATAGAGTACTTGGAAACCACAGATGAATTAAAAGAAATTATTTGTATTATCCAGTCTTACCACTTACTGTTTAAATTACAGTGA
>NW_020955466.1:588313-612017 GCF_003031625.1 Empidonax traillii | reverse complement strand
AAAAAAAAAAAAAAAAAAAAAAAAAAAAAAAAAAAAAAAAAAAAAAAAAAAAAAAAAAAAAAAAAAAAAAAAAAAAAAAAAAAAAAAAAAAAAAAAAAAAAAAAAAAAAAAAAAAAAAAAAAAAAAAAAAAAAAAAAAAAAAAAAAAAAAAAAAAAAAAAAAAAAAAAAAAAAAAAAAAAAAAAAAAAAAGGTGACAAAAAAAGGAAAAATTCACCAAAATTATATAGAATAGAAAGAAACACTATACTAGAGTCTGCAAGGTGATTCAGTCCAAGGAAATCTGGGGTGGAAGAGAAAAGGAAAACAGTCTCCTCAGAGTACCAGTCATGAGATTTACTTTGGAGAGCTTGGCTCATGGAGCTCCCAGAATGGCCACAAGAATTCAGGACATGACCCACTGGGTACTAGCAGAGTGTAATTGTCCTACCTGACATGCTCTACAGCCAGTGCTGTCTGGTCAAACTCTCCTGACTCATCATACACAACCCACAGCTCCTGCAGTAGGATCTGATATTGCTTCAGCTCCAGGAGTTCCTGCATGCACTCCAAGGTAAAGCTGCTGTCCCGTGACTCACACAGGAAAGGATCACTGAGCTGCACAACTGCTTTCAGAGACGAGTAATCCACATCAACAACCTGTTGGAACGAAGAGCTGTGAAGAGTTCTCAGAACCTTAGATCCAGCTGAGAAAGGTGGGCATGACATGCCTCAGTCAGGAGGGCGCACTGGGTTCCAGCTGAGCCACAAAACCAACACAGTACAGCAAAGGCCACCTCTGCAGTTGAAGGGATAGCCCAGAATGAAGATTCTCAGAACCACACACCCTTTTCCACATTCAGAACTACATTCAAATATCTCCTAATGCTCATAACAAGGCCAGTAAGTTTCTCCCTATTTAGGTTTCTTGTTTTGTTGCTTTTAAAAAATGGCAAAAGCAATATCCTCAGACTCAAACAAATCAACACATTACAGTTCCTCAGGACTCCTTCAGGGCTCATTTCTCAAAGTGCCCACAGGATACAAACAATCCAAGGGTTAGTCTGGGCCAGAGAGAGCCATTTTGTCACTAACTGGGCAGAAGAGCTGAGGGGGTACAAAGTTTTTCCCTCTTCAACCACGTAATGGAATTGCAAGTTTGAACATCCAAGGCTTGCAGCAAAGATGTATGACCTGGACATTGAGAGGACTAGAAAAGGAGTATCCCAGCTGAGTCTAAGACAGCTGAATGCAAAGCAGAAGAGCTACTGTCAGTACCAAGGTGGGTTAAAAAGAATAATTTTACTGATAAAAATGCCAACTACATTACAACCAACAGCTCTGGACCGAGTATCCCCTCTGTGCCCTTGCAGTTCTACGTCACAGCTCACTCACACAGGCTCGGCTTTCCCCCTTCCCATTTCAAGAAACAAGCCCTTAGAAAAAAATTCCTATTGCTCTGGCCATTATTGGCAATTAGATATGACAGCATTCTTATTATTTCCTACCAGCTGGTAAACATAGATAACCAGTGTGTTACAGAGGCAAATGATGTTAATTAGAGACAAATGCCTGAGCAACAAATTTCCACTTACCCCAACAACAACCTGAAACACATCAGTGCGCCAGATTGCCTGCCAGCCAGATGGCTCCAGGACCTTCTCCAGGTAGTCAGCTATGAATTGCTTCACCTCAGAAGCTTTGCAGTCAGCTAAAAGGAAATGGAAGACAGTACACTTATGCAAGGAATGAAAGAAAAGTCCTTCAGATAAGTGGAAAATGAAAGACAACACAGTTCAAATGTTCCTCTACCACCTCCAAAGTTGGACTTCATTCTGTTTTGCTCACGGTAACAGTCAGCATTTTTGCTGTTTCTCTTACTATTGAGAGAGTTGGAGAGGCATCTGTTTTGTGCTTCTCTGGAAGAAGAGATCCAGTACTCAACCCTCCAGGTATTGAAGATTTCAGTGCCAATGGCACTAAACACATAACCTGTGCCTTATCTTAATCAGGCTTACTACATGCAGAAAAATTCAAATAAGACAAACTAAAACAAGGCACAGAATCCACTATTAACATATCTGCCTTCCCACCATTCAGATTTTATTAATTTACATCAAAACCATTGCCTCCTGGTCCACCAGCTGGAGCAGCTGAGGTTACAGCATTAAAAGCATGTCACAGCTTAATATACAATTGACTCCACTTAAACTGGATCATTTTAACAGTCACTACAAGAAAACTGACACCACCTTCTTTTTCTATTATGAAATGACTTACCCAAGATGTAATCCTGGTAAGCACTGAACCGCTCGTAAAAGAAAAGATGATCAGTGTGAAAAATATCTGGAAGAAGCACGTTCCCATCTGGCACAGCCCTTCCCAAGGCAGTCACCACGTTGCCACGACTGCCATAATCACTACAGGAGTCAGCACTCCAGTCACTCTCAGCATCTTCCTGGTGCACAGCTGGGAAGAGAAGAGGGAGCAAAGCAAACCCCACAGATTGTCAGCTCAATGCAGTTATCACTCAATCCTCTATTCCCACAGAATTCCTGTTCAGCTTAACACCTATCAGGAACCTGCTTTCTACAACACATCTTAATTATTCTAAGTGAAGAGAGTATCCTACTTGGTTAGTTGCTTTTTTCTCCAGAACATTAACCCTGTCCCAAAAGAGAGTCTCATTTGTCCCCACCTGCCCTGAGTCACAGTTACTGTACTAATTTACTCTGTTCTCCAGGTAAGAGCTAAAACCCCTTAGGTATTACATTGCCATTCATGTACATATTAGGCACCAGACATGGTATCAAGCAATACACCAAATTATTTTGGAACATGCACAAAGCCAGCTGATCCCACACACAGCTGATCCAGAATGACACTCAGGATTATTGTGAGTAAAGAGCAAGCTATAAGAAAAATGCATGATAAACTGCAGGTACTAGTCTGAGCTAAAGATGTGTTTTCACACTTGCCCTTCCCTTTCCTTGTCTTTTCCTGTTCTACAGTACAAGCATTCTTTTTGTACTTTAATAAACTAACAAAGTCTCTGCACCTGAGGTTTCCACAAAGGAAATTCCAAGCAACACATTCAGACAGGAAGGTCACAGCATTGTAATTCTTAGTCCACTTAAATGGACACTGGCTGCATCTTTACTTTGAAGGGCTCATTGCAACAACAGCACCTCTCCACAAGGGTTCTTTTTACAGACTCAGACCAGTCACTGTTGGTCTCACAGCATCTCTCAGGCCTGCTCACCCCTAAGTTTAGAAAGCATTAGAGAGACGACCAAAGGAAACCAAGTGTGATGATGATTCAGGTTTTTTGTTGTTCGGGTGGTTTTGTTTGTTAATGTAACAGCTCAAGACACCCTCACTGTCCATAACTTGATTCTGTAACAATCTGCAGGCCTCTGCATTTCCATGAGTCTGCAGTCTGACCTTTATTAGAATCCTAAAAAGAAAGGAAGAAAACTCCGCACTATTTCAAACACATCCCTCACATTTCAGGATGGGTAATGGAAGTTAGCACTCTTGACCTCCCCTTTGTTAAAATTCTTACATATTCGGGGTCAGACTTAATTTGCAAAAACAAAAAAAACAGAACCAGTGTCTGAGCCAACTACAAGTGTTTAGACAATTTCATTTGTCTTTGCAGCACAACCCCTGTGGTAATATGTAGAGAGAAGTTGCCTTAGATGATCTAGTGTGATTTATGAAACACTGTTACATGTACACTGTAAATAAGGATTTTATTTCTACGCACCCATAACCAAATCAAGCCACTCTGACAGCAACACCCTGTACGAGCCACACTATGAACTCCAGAGCAACAGCCTGTGTTCCAGAACAAGCCACTTAATCTAGGTTGTTCTCTGTTTACAGTCTGCAAGCCTGTAACCAAACACCACTGATGATCTGCACTGCCCGGGGATGCTCAGGAGATGCTCAAAACCCCCACACTGTGCTGCCCAGGCAGAGGGCAGGGGAGCCGCTTGCAGGGAACCAGATTTTCCTGACACTGTCAGCGCTCCAAACACACAAACGCTCCCGGACGCCCAGCTGAGCACCCGGGGTGGGCACCTGAGAAACACAGCGGAGCTTCTCGATTAAAAGCTAGAAACTCACAAGATTTAACTGCGTTTATTTGCAGAACCATCCGCAGGTTCGCTCCCCCGCCACGGCCCCACGCCCCGAGCCGGAGGGCCGGGCCGAGCCCACGAAGGTTGCCCGGGGCGGACCAGAGCTCGGGCAGCCCGGCCCGCGCTGCAGCCGCGGAGCCGCCCCGGGCCCATCGCGCGTCCCTTCCCTCGGCACCGCCCGAGCTCCGGGCGCGGAGTGCCCGCGTCCCTCCCGGGCAGCCCCTGCCCGCCCTCCCTCCCCGCCCGGCCCTCGCAGCCCGTACCTCCCTCCGCGTGCTCGGCGCCGTCCTGCGGGCCGGCAGCTCTCCCAGCCGGCGGCAGGGCCCAGCCGTCCCCCTGCGGCCCCGGCGACCCCGCCTCGGCCATGGCCATGGCCGCCCGCCCGCCGCCTTCAAACCGCCCGGGCACAACCGCCGCGCCCGCCCTCAGCCCGGCCGCTCCAGCGCCCCGCGCTCATTGGCTGGCGGCGCCAGCACCCCGCGCTCATTGGCTGTTGGCAGCCAGCGCCCCGCCCTGATTGGCTGTGGGCAGCCAGAGCTTCGCCGTGATTGGCTGCGGGCGGAAGCGGCAGTTGGAGCGCGGTTCGTTCAGCGGCGCCGCAGCTCCCCGGGCCGGAGCTCGGCGGGGCTCGCTCTGGAGCGGGGAGAGCGGTGGAAACCTGGCCCTGTCATCCCAGCCGATAAACCGGGGGCGCTCCTGCCAACCACGGTAGTGCAGGCGAGGAGCGGCGTTCCGCACACAGCGTGGCCGCCGGGGCCGCTCCGTCCCTGCGCAGAGGGATCCGCGGAAACGTTCGAACACCAAACGATCTCCCTCCTCAAAATAAACCCCCACTCCCAACAAACACAAAAATAAATGGAAAAAACCCCCACCACACAACCCTCCAGAACCAGCAATAAACATTAAAATTAAAATCTGAAGCCCCGGGATTTCCCCTCCGGTCTGTTCCACAGCCCAGCTCTCCTCAGGCCGCTCGGTGTGTTCTGTGACCACAAGCGCCGACAGCGATTACAGCCGAAACAATTGCTCCAACACAGCAGTGGCCACGAGGGGGCTGCCTGAGATTTCTGACAGCACTGCCAAACACCTCTGTTGACTTTCCGAACATCCCTCGCTCTTGCAGCAGCACGGTGCCCGCAGCATTACCCGTCCAGAGTAAACCGAGAGACCGAGTCATCCCGACATCGCACGGGGCGGACTTGCCAAAGGTCCACTGAAATCAACCTTTGTTCATCGTAACCCCAGAAGAAAAGAGAACGTCTTAGTCCCCTGGACTTTTCTGCTGTCAGGATTTAACCATTATTCTGGACATGTATTTTTAACTACACTCATGTATTTTTGTCTATCTTAATTAGTTACAAAATTACAGGCAGACATCTAAATCTTGCCCCAAAGCTTCTTTTTTGTTGTTGTTGTTTGGTTGGTTGGTTGTTTTGGTTTTGTGGGTTTTTTGGGTGGGTGGGTGGGTGGGTTTTTTTGTAAGGTCAGGCTTCAGGGTAGAGCATGTGTGTAAACCAAGTGTCTTAAAATCGGCAAGTGTAAAGTACTCAAGTTTAGGAAAGGGATGCCATGCAGAGGGACTGTGAAGTGCTTGAGAGGTGGGTCCTGGTGAACCTCACGCAGTTCAACAAGACCAAGCCCAGGGTCCTGCACCTGAGTTGGGACAATCCCAAGCACAGGGATAGGCTGGGTGGAGAACTGGAGAGATTAGATTGGATATTAGGAAGAAATTCTTCCCTGTGAGGGTGGTGAGGGCCTGGCACAGGTTGCCCAGAGAAGCTGTGGCTGCCCCATCCCTGGAAGTGTCCAAGGCCAGATTGGAAGGGGCTTGGAGCAACCTGGGACAGTGGAAGTTGTCCCTGCCCATGGCAGAGGTTTGGGACTGGATAATCTTCAAACCCAAACCATTGTATGATTCTGTAAGTAATTACGAATTGAGAGATTGTCTCTACTACACCTGCAGTACCACTGAACATGGGATTATATTAGAAATGAGATCCCCCATATTTAAAGAGTGAAGTGACACAGATATTCACATAAATGTTTTGCTATAAATCCACAGCATTGAGATTCTGCAGTAGGCAACACACATTTGTTATATGCTCACAGAAGAATGTCTCTGATATGAAGGAAACTTCACTGAATGAAGAAAGATTTTTAATCTAACCTCAGCAACACATACTAACAAAATTTTAGTCAGGCTGTACACTGAGTTAGGAGGAGTAGAGTAATGGTCAAGAAGAGAAAATAAAAAAGAGCAAGAAATAGTCTAATAAAGAGGAAAGATATCAGGGGGACAGCAATAATAACTTTCACAGTAGGAATGGGAAGAAAGAGAGTATTTGGAAAGAAAAGGACTGGAAGAGGGACAAAGACAAAGAAGGTCCTCTTTTGGCACTTAGTCCCCTGGGGGGATGTTCCTTGTCTTGTACTTTTTTCAACACCTAGAGTGAAAAGAGACTATCAGCATGAAAGGACAGAAATAGCAAACACAACAGGAAGGGGGAAAACAAAAAAACAAACAAGAAAGCCCAAATAAAAGGGAGGAAAAGCAGAATGCCAAAGATAGCCTGGAAGATACAAGAGAAGCTGGACTGGTTTTGTGATTGACTACAGGAGCCAAGCTTTGAACCAGCTTTTTTCCTGAGCACAGGAGCTAAATAAAGGAGTCAATAAAAAGCATGAGGTGGATACAAAAGGAAAGAAAGGGGTAGAAAGTGAAGAACAACCAAAGAAACCCCATTCTATTATACATTTTAGTTATCTGCTGTTAAATCCCCACTATTACAGATTTATGTCTATAACCTCAGGCTCACAGTCTGGCCTGTTCATATAACCTTATGCATTGAGTAACTGTATGCCCATAGTGCTTTATAACTGTAAAATTATGGGCATGTAGGTTCCCATATTGTTTAAATGTTTGGTTAATTTTTTCTCCAAATAGATACAGTGAATTCAGGCTCAAAATGGGCAGATCAGTTCTTTCACACCTGGATGAAACACTGGTGATCAGGACAATCCATTTATCCCTGCTTGTTCCGTTTGCAGAATAGCTGGGGGCAGATTGTGTTCCATTATATAAGAGTTCCACAGCGTTCAGGTAATTATCCACAGTCCTTGTAAAAGAGCTGTTTTACTTCAAAGAAACGCTGTCCTGGCAGCAATTGAAGCTGCTGCAGGTGTCCTGGACTTATCAAGCTCCTTTTTATTCAAAAAACTCCACCACAGTTGTTTCCTTCCCATCATTTCGGAAATAGAAACACAGTACTCTTATTGCTGGAAACTTTCCACTTTCCAGCTTGAATGTGCATGCACAGTGCACACCATCAGTTATTTTCTTGAGCTTAAACAGTTACTTTTCTCCCTATGGCATTTATTCACCCAATTTATTATTGAGCACGAATTCATGTTTTCCTGAACCTCTTTTGCTAAATCACAGTCTGTCTTTCTTTCTTTGCACAGCAGGTTTTCCATTCACCTCAGCTTATTAGTTGTCCTTTCTTACACTTTTCTCCAAGTTTGTTTTTTTTTTTTTTCCTTGAGTAGAAGTGACCAGGTCTGTGTGAAGAGCCGAGGTCTGGCAATATCTTACATGGAACGTTATCACTCCAGAGCTTGAGAGGAGGAGGAGAACGTGTTTGCCCTCACACTCTGTACTCAGCCCTCGCACTTTTGATTGGAATCTCATTGCAGCTCCTCCTGGGAATGAGATGTGTGTGTTTAAGTCACCTGGATGCTTCTAAAACACCCAGCCTTGTATCTTAAGCCCCAAATATATTTGTTCAGCTGTCTTCCCCTTGAAATACTGAAACAGTGAGGAGTGCTACTATGCAGAACTGTCTTTTGAAATCTGAAATAGACTTCCACTCCAAAACATGACATGGCAAATACAGTTTGAAAATCACAGAAGGTGGTTAATTTCTTTACAGAAATTAATGCAAGCACAGCTACATCAAGCTAAGGAAATACAGTCAGGGACTGGTACCTTACTACTAAAAGATAATTGTCCTTTAGCATTGTACTAGTTTTAACTGAAGAAACACAAAGGACATACATCCATCTCAGTTGAGAGCACAGGCTATTTATGCCTTAAAACAGTGTGTTCTTGATCGTGCCCCATTACAAGGGAACCTTAAATTAAAACAGAATCAAAAGCTCAAATTATTTTACGCAATGAAAATAGTTGTTAGTCAATATAAGGCTAGGAAATCATAAATTATCTATGAAATATGTAGAATAAGCAGCTGACACAAGGCAGCAGAGCTGTGATAGTGATGGGAAGGAAACAACAAATACTCACAAAAGAAAAAGGAAATTTAGAAAGAGACTGCTACATAAGACATTTCTGTGTACTTTGCTCATCTTTGCACACATTTTCTTTGTTGCCATGGCAATCACTTTAGTCTTTCTAGGCCTCCATTTGAGCTCTATAAAATGCAGATAATGTTTTTTACTGCATATGTTTCAGTAATTCATTTGCAAACCACGTCTACGGCAGGGGATGAATGGTGTCACATAACTGAAGATTGCTGTTAATTAGTTGGCTTATTATATATTGGGTAACATAATTGATGTTCTTTGACAGGTATTTCATCTGTCTTTAGATTTCCTTTTGTAGCAGTATAAGCTTAAACCGTTGTAAACCTAAATAAACTGAATCTAATTAGAAAGGCAGTTAAATTTTGAAAACCTGTTCAGTTTCACTCCCTCAAAAAATCAAATCCCATCATTTTCTTACAAACTATTTAGGAGTTTCCCATACGAGTTAGCATCCAAATATTTACATTTATCAAAGATGGAACCATACCGCTGAGATCAATATATCTGTCTTCCAGAAGTTGTAAACATTAGAGCTGGAAATCATCTGCTTCTCTCTGTTACCAGAGGATGCTTTCTTATGTGTGCAATTTAGTGTGTTCTGAGTAGTTTTCAAAATCTTCTCAATATTGGCTTCTTCAGGAAGGTACTGGCTGGGTTTAGAATTGTTCTAACTGCCACCTTATGTTTAAAAAACAACAATAAGAGCATTGCTTATTTGGATTTTCATGTCCGTAGACCCTTCTCTTCTTGCCGTTCACATTAACTGCTTCCAAGTTTCTAACTGCTGAGAGCTGAGTTTTTCTTAACCACAAACATGCCTGGTATTGCTAACTCCTTAATTTGCAGAAATGGGAAATTTCAGCCGACTGACCTTGCCCGCTGAACCTTGTCTCCTTAATAAAGAGGTGGTAAAACAGATGTTAGCCTTTCTGCTCACTGCAGAGGATACTGCAGGTCTGTTTTCAAGATCTACTGAAGAGCAGACAAAGTAATGCGCTCCAGGACAGCCTGCTTTGAGCAGGGAGATTGGATCAATGACCTCCAGTGCTCCCTTCCAACCTCTCATATTCTGTGATTTTGTGAAGTGCTTCACTAGAACTGGGTCCAGTTGAGAACTGATCTAATTTAGGTGGGCTTTTTTTCCCCCTCTCTTTTTTTTTTTTATTTTTAATTATTTCATATATATTGAGACATATCTGCCTCTCAGCTATGCTTGAGAGGGAACATTCAATCTATGTATTGATTTACAGAAGGAATCTACATAATGCTGGAAAATTCAAGTTCATGCAGAGTGCTTGACTAAGATTCATCTACAACAGAAGTGCTATTGATCATGCTCCCTTAGGTTTGGGTAGACCCCTTCTCCAGATACTCATCTCTCTGGAGGAAGACCTTAAAAGAGCCCAGAAACAGTTGCTTTTAGATGCTTCAAAGTTGTCAAGAGCCCCAGAAGAATAAAACAAATCTTACACAAGGTGCCCCTCAGCTGGCTGCAGAGATACAAAAGGAACACAGCCCACAACTAAAGGTTTTCTTTCTCTGGAGACAAACAATAGGCAGGCAGATTGTTCCAACAGATGTTAACATTGAAATTGAGGGGAATAAATAGGGACTTTGGACAAAACCAGAAATTGTAAACAGGCTTCAGCTTTATGACTAATACTGTGAGATTTATATATTGTATAACAGAGTGAATTTTGTATTTTGCCCTATTTCTGTCAAAATTTTTGCTGGTATTATTAAGAAAAGGCATCATTGCCATCACTGGCCTCTTAAGTGCCTGCTCCTCTAGAGCTGCTGACCACATCTTTGGAATGATAGCAGAGATGCTGTGATTAAATGGAAGGATGAAATCGTGATAACTGCAGATGCAGAACACAGCGAATAGTTAGACCTAATTATGTCAGGAAGAAGGCACATTTGAAAAGAGTGAAAATCACTTGCACCAGTGATTTTGCATGGTCGTTTCACCTCTTCATTCACTGTAAACAAAACAAAATCAAATTTACCAATGATGCAAACGAATGCAGCTGTTGATGATGGGATATGTTGTTTTGATCAGTGCTTCCTTTTAGTTTCAGTTAAAATTTGAACATGGCTATTTCAAAACTATTCTTCTATAATTTTGTGATAGTTCAAGTACTTGAGGCTCTTTTTTTCCAAAGGACAGCTGTGTCATTATCTTTGAGGACTAATGTGTAGTAGTGATGGATTTTGGGTCTTAAAAATTAACTACTAAAATGTGTCAGAGACCAATTAGCCTGAAGTGATTCCTGACAAGCACTTGTTGGTGGGCTTATGATTGTCTAAGCAGATGGTGGTTTGGAAGGTTGGAGCTCTCTGAGATGTGCTACTCCACTGCTAGTCAGAGCAGTGAGAGACAGTTCATTTGGGGCATTAGAAGCCAGAATAAAGCCTGCAGAGCACACTGGACTTGTCTGCTTGCTTTTCTGTGCTCTGCAATCTGTGCATAGTCACAGTAATTTTACTGCATGCTCCACAAATGTGTGTGTATAATAATGATGCACCATATATAATGATGCACAACTACTTACATATCAAAATTATAAAGCCAATTCATTTTTCCAATGGAATTCTTAAGGTATTTTTGAATTTTAAAAATATGTTGAAGGCCTTTCAGGAAAAAAATGTTTCAGATAAAATGCAGGTTTTGTGCTTGGTGCAGCAGGTACTGAGGTAAATTCTAAGGTCTGTGGTTTATAAAACAATAGAATGTGTGACTCAGTGGTCCCTGACAACTGCAATCTATTCAATTAACAGAACAGCTTTTAATAAATATTAAGTAGTGTAACATTAATTACTGTTTTTCTTTTGAATTATCCCTTGAGTTTTATCCAAACCAATTTCCCATCTGGTGGCCCTTTAAGTAGCTGCAAATTGCACCTTCAAAAATAAAAAATTATAAATTTAAAAGTATTTGAAGCTACTGCATTTCTTTCCTTTGTGTACATCCCTACTCTGTAATAGTGTCTATGGTGTAAAGCAGATTTCCACTGAAATGGGAAATGTATCTTGTGCAGCTAAAAATAAAATAAAATAAATCCCAAATTACTGATGTTGTTTTTATGCTCTTTTTTTTAGATATACCTTTTGTGGTGGGAGCAAAGCGGAACACTGTGTGCTGATGACAATCCCTTGCTATGTCTGTGCAGTCAGGCTTCTTCACAAACTAACTAGAGATTTCCCTTAAAATAGGACTGCTGTTAATGAACTGTCTCCCTTGCAAACTTCCCTCCCCACTTTCCAGCACAGGAAGAGCACAAAGACAACACCCAGCACTGCAAGCAGACATGTGCAAGTAAAAATCCCCAGGGTGAAAAACAGTCTTAATTATATCAAAAGTGTGCAAAGTCAGCAATTTCGCAAGTCCCCCTCAAGTATAAAATTCGGTAGGTAACACTACTGGATAACTGGATGTCTCCAGGCTCAGTCCAGCTCACAGCTGTCCCTGCCATGTACAGGCACCATCAATAGCAACAATGCTCACTGGGAACGTGGAGGCAGCTCTGAACCAGGGTGGATGCATCCTCACCCCCACCTAGCAGCCCTAGAAAACCTTATTTGCACAGAGGACCTGATTTCCCAGATCATCAAACACTCATTCTCTATTGTCCCAACCCTGAGCAGAATGACAGCGAAATCAAATATTTTAAAATAGAGCCTTTAAAGTTTATTCTTCGAGTGCTGTGTACTCTGTGTGGCCATTTGAAACTAAAAAGACAGAGGCAGCTGCTACGGCCCTGCATTCCTCACAACCAGGGGATATGTACTTTGGGTTATATCCAAGGGAAATGAACACCAAAAGGGCAGATTAAATGCCCTGGTGGTAAATAGAGCATCATGTTGATGGAAAGAAAACTGAAGCACTCAGGTGCACCAGCCCTGTTTGAATGGAGTGTATCCACTCAGCACATCAGCCTGAGAATGCAGCATGTCACCCAACAGAACGTGCATGAAAGGAACAGAAGACAACAGGCAAGTCTGCATGTTCACACAGACCCAGAGGAGAGGACACTGAAATATTTGTGCCTTGCTCACCACTTCCTAAAAAAATGAAGGGAGAAGCAAGAAGACGTTTTTTTTCAGTGTGTGACCAAAGGGAACTAAAATCTGGAAAGACTTTGTACCAAGAGAGACTGAAATTAGGCCTGTTAATTCAAGCATTAAATTGTCTTTAATGTTAAAATGAACAGGTTTTTTTCACATTCACAGATAATAGTGCACACTGTACTGTGAGAAGCTGGTCCTCTCATCTGAGAGAAGATAGACAGATAACTGATGAAAACTATATTATGAAAGAATTTACAGCCAGTTCCTGAGCTACAGACTGTGACACTAATAGTTCAATTGGAAGAGTTACCATTAAAATTGTTTGTCTTTGTATTGCCTTTTCCATTGTTATTGCACTTGCATTTAGAAACAGAGAATGCTCACTAAGGAGAACTTGTTCTCCCACCTCTTTTCATTCGCATAAACCACACAACATCAGCTGCTTTTGCATATTCCAGCAGAAAATACCGTATTTGGTATTTCTGTGTAGAGGAAAAAGAGACAAAAGACACATGGTCACACCAACCCACTTTACATGGTGTGCAGTGTCCTGAGTGTACCAGACAGGATGTGCCAGCTGTGCTGCAGCACCTGTGTCCTGGCACAGCAGGTTTTCTGTACAAAAGAACATTAATAACCAACGGCAGCCCAGCAGGTTTGATGGAAGGACAGCACTTAAACAATCCACTTGGTTCAAATGCTTGTTATTCCTTAAACCAGTGTCCTCTCAGCAGTGTGACACATGCTCTGTATCAGTGTACAGCTCAGAGCTCCTGTTTGCACAGACTTCTGTCTGGGGGAACTCACAGCCTGGGGGCTGTTAATAGAGTGAATCAGGCCCACTAATTAAGTGCTTTCAAGGCAGCACATCCTGACTGTTCTGTGAAGTAACAGAGCCTGCAGCAGAATCAGACAAGCCCACACTCACAGCAAGAGTGGTCAAAAGAACGCTGCAACGTCTTCTCATCTTTCAGAAAGTGAAAAGCAAAGCAAGAGAGAGTGGGGTTTGCCCAATTCAGTCCCGTTTTTGTAGCCAAATCAATATTCTCATCTCTGAATAAGGGACCCATTATTCAGCTGTTGTGAGCTACCACAGCCCTCCCGACACTCCAGAGACAACCCCGACATAAACGAGCTGAGCCCCTCTGTACCTGTCTAGTCCTTTAGGTCAGGAGAAGGCCTTCCCTGCAGGTAAGAAACAAACATTTGATGGTCTTTATTGTCTCTGTGCTGTCACTGGTTTTGCATAGTACTTTGAGATGCACAAACAACATTGTCCTTAGCAGGATTGCTTCTGTTTATTTTAAATTATTTCCCTTATGTTATAATCCAGATGATCAAAACAATGGTTTAAACCAGCTGTGAAAAAGTGAATAGACTGAGATTTTTATGTGAGACGTTAGCAAAAAGGATACTTTTGGAAATTGACTGGGCAGCAGCGAGAAGTTTCCAGTGTTAGATGTTTTTAAGAAGGAATAGCCAAGCATTTGTCCTTAATGAAGGGGTTATAATGAGTTCATCTTTGGCAGATGAACTTTTGGATGATGAAGCACAGCCCCATGACCCAGGGTGCTATTTTGTAAACTGAGTTTTGAAAGACACTTCCAACATACCAGTGCTTTTTCATCCTCTAGAAGGAGATGAAGGAACACTTCACCTGGGATCTGCTTTTCTGAAAGGAAAAAAAGAGTCACATCTGCTTGATATATTGTGTAAGTATCCCTTTCCAAAAATCAGTTTCTCCACTTTTCCCATCTGCTGCTATGCAAATAGAGCAGTTTCTTCACCAATGCAGCTGGAACGAAAAGCCTCAGCCCTCAAGGAGAGCACTCAGCTGGGTGCTGTGGTGATTTATGGGTGTATGGACCTCCAGACAGCACAGCAGCTTTGTGGGAGGCCACGACTTCACCTTCAGAAATCTCAGGCCCCTGAGGCCAGTGGGAAAGCCTGGAGCAAGGAAGACATGCCATCAGCAGAGGAGGAACAAATCAGGGAACTTTTAAATGCAGTGGACAGGCTCATGCCCAGGGGAGCTGATGGGAAGTGCTGAGGGAGCTGCTCAGTTGTCACTGTGAGGCCACTCCTGATCATCTTTGAAGGGTTGTGGTGGTCAGGGAAGGTTTCAAGGAGGAAAGCAACTGTCACTCCTGTCTTCAAGAGGATGCAGGACACTGCAACCAGTCAGCTTCCCTCAGTGTCTGGGAAGGTGACAGAGATAATAATTCTGGAAGCCATTCAAGCACTGTCTTTCATTACGTTCTAGCAGACAAAGTGATGAAGTATGAAGTAGATATGACTGTGGATCAAAACCTGATGGAACTGCCTGGTTAAAGGGTTGTTGACAGCAGTGCAAGTCCAGCTGAGGCAGCCACTAGTGCTGTGCCCCAGGCATCAGTAGTGGGCTGGAACTGTTTAACCTCTTTGTTAATGACCTGGATGACAGGACAGACTGTACCCTCAGTCACATTGCAGACCGAGGAACCAGGAAAACCAGGAAAAGTAGCTTAGCTCATAGATGGAAAGACCCATCTAATTATGTACTTTAAACAAAAATTCTTCTCTTGTTGACACAAAGGCAACTCCATTTAAACTAATAACAATATAAGCACAAATTGTTTTGTTGAAGTTCTATGAAAATAACAATATTAATAATAATTATTAGATAGTTAAAACTTTTTAGATTTTATCTCCTCTTCTTTTACTACTTCCTTTTAGACCCCCTCCTCTGATGTCATTGCTCTCTGAACAGGATATTTGATATGCTATTTGAAATAAAGGGCAACTGTAAAGCAAAGAGTGTTGCTGAGATAAAAAGCTCAGCCCCCTACGTGGTAGGACAGTGGCCCCATCTGTTGTTGGAACAAAGGTGTGGGGAAGCAAACAATAAAAATCCAATTAAAGCTGTATTGAAACACACACAGTGGAGGGTGGCCTAATTCCCACAGCTCCCAGGCAGTATTGCTCTGGTGTTCTCAGCACCTGCTCCAGGAGGTGGTGTGGCAGGGAAGCAGGGATGTGCTCAGCTGGGTGGGAACTGCTGGTATTCTCCGTGGATGAAAACTATTTCTTGGTGTTCATGATGGTGCTGATGAATAAAGGCTGACTGGCTTTATTGATGCCCATCTCCTACCTCATCCTAAACATACTAAATATGCAGCTTCCTGCTAGACAGATAAAACTCCAGCACTCCCCATCTTCTCCATAGAAAGCCTCTTTTGCTAACCCTCTGCCCTTCTATTGGTATCAAACATTCTGCAGCACTGGTACCTGCCCCACTAACACGTGCTTGTCACTGACTGTGTAATCCCCCGTTACCAAACTCCATTCCCAGTCATACAGACGGTCTGTGTTGTCAGTGGCAACAGTATGTTAGTCATCAGTACCACAGTGTCCTGCGTGACACAATAGCTCTTGTTTCCCTGCTCAAGGCTGGAGGAGTCAGCCTCTTTCAGCATCTGAAACACAGCAGATGACCTGAAAAGCCTTTGCAGGAATATTGTCAACGTAATTCTCATAAACGTGCCCAGTGAGAGATCACACCTGTCACAAGATGACAAACAGGCTCATCTTGAAGGCTCCCAAGAAATGGCACAGTCTTAATTCCTCATCTGTGGTGCTGTCCAGGAGTTAACACTGGTACCCAGACAGACCTTTCCCCTCTGAGAAGATAAGGCTGAGAGGCAGGGAGAGACAATGCTTGTGTTCTAAGCTCTGTTACTGAGAACAGGAAGAGGTTTTCTCTGACTGCATCAAACAAATCTGGTCCAACATGGAACATCCCATACTTAAATACATTTACTTTCTGTATGCCTTGTCCATCCCTTAGCTATTTCCTTGAGTCTGTCAAGCATTATTCTGTGTGCAACTCTGCATAATACCAACATACAGCCTGGCTTTTCAAAATACAGAATAGGTCGAAGTGAAACGTCTCAAATGTTCCAGTCGAAAGATTGTAGTAAGCTACTGTACTCATCACTTGCCAATTAGCCTGGTAAAAACAACTTGTCACAACTCCTTGCCAAAACTGATACATACTTGAGAATGATAAAAACCAGTAGCTCTTAATAAGAGGCCTGAACTGAATCTGGTTATTTTCAATGTTCCTATCAGACTGCAATGCCACTTACTCTGAGCTGTGGTACTGCATGGAAATCCAAAAGTCCTGCAGAACCTTGCACAGCCAGGACAAAACTCAAGGACAAAGTGTGCAAATGGGGGCTGAAAGACCAAAACAGTAGGACAAACCCAAGCAAAAGCAGTGAGTTTTTAGAGATGATAGAAAAAGTATTTTGCCTGTGTGTGTATATGTGCACATAAACATGCATGGAGAAACCTTACTTAATCTAGGAAAAGACAACATGAAATCACTAGTAGAACAGGCTATAGCTGCACCCAAAAAAAAGCCACAAGTGACACAAAACCTCTTTTTTAGGTACTAGAGGAAAAGTACAGCAAATGTTTTACCTGTACTAGAAGAGGGACTGACTAAGGAAGTCAGGTTTGCCTAAATACTGTAGATACATGGTATGTTCCTGTACTCTACTCCTGATGTTATTCATGTAATATTTCTGAGGCCCTTTCTGAGACTTCTCTACAAATAGCTTGCAAAACAAGAAGGCTCAATCTGGCACCACTGCTGTCTTCCAAAGTGTCTCCCTCCAAAATTGCTATTTACCATGGCCCTCGTCGCAGGCATAACAAACAGCTGGACAGTTGCTTCAGAGCCATGGACCTTGGGTTTAACTGGGAACTTAAAAGCAAATGCCTGCTCAGAAGCAGGAAACCATGCCCAAATTATTGCTTTGCACAGTTTGGTAAAGTCTGTTATAATCAACAGGTTCCTCGTGATGAAAATTTTGAAGTCAGTCTGACACACGATGTGTGGTTACTCACTGTCTCCTCCTGCAGTGATGTGTCACTACATTTTGAAACCATGTTAACTTACCAGTTAATGTGAAGTGCAAATGCACTGCATCAGTTCATATCTGAGATGTTATTACTACCTAAAATTTGCTTCATGTTGACCACATAAGTTGTCCAACTTCTATCCAACGAGCTAAAGTAGCCAACACCTCCCCAGACTACACAGTGAACAATTCAACAACTTCTTCAGCATTTATTTATGATGATACATCATTAATCACAAGAACACTAAGAATCAGAATTGAAGACACAGTGAATGCAATACAGAAGAACCCTGCTGATTTCCAAGAATCCCATCCTTGTGCACCTCTGTTTCTATGAAAAGTTTCTTGATTGAAAGGTCA
The DNA here is from genome assembly GCF_003031625.1 of Empidonax traillii. Lineage (NCBI taxonomy): Eukaryota > Metazoa > Chordata > Aves > Passeriformes > Tyrannidae > Empidonax > Empidonax traillii. Next base: position 594,237 of record NW_020955466.1, on the reverse strand, counting down.
AAACTTTTGTGAAAGACTCCGGAAAAGAAATATTTTTTTTATAAACAGGATGAGGTCACTTGGAACATGAAAGGCAGTATAAATGAAATCAACAGTTTAAAAAAATGTTAATATTAACAGCTGAAGGAAGATAAAATGTGATGGGATTCCCATTTCTGAATGGGCACTGAGGACTGGTTCAATAACTACAAAGTACAGTGCAAATCTCAGAACAAGATAATCCCCCCTGTCAATAATTACCAGGTCCTGAGATTAGCAAGAAAAGGGCATTTTTGTTATTATAGATGTATGTAGCAGATACCCATTAAAGTCTCCTATTATTCTGCTGTCAGTTGCCATCTGTTAACAAAACCTTGGTGATTTGACAGCTTGTTCTTTAATTGTCACCCCGTGCTGGTCTCCAGTTCACAGCCACATTGGGAGCTGAGCCTTTATAAGTCACACATATCATGTAGTGAGTTTTCCAAGCTTTGAAAAGGTTGGATCACCTTTGGCCTGATCTATATCTCTCTAAATGACATTCTCCTACACAGCCAGCACGTGGCTTCAGAGAATGCTTTATGGGCTGATAAATTATGTAGCGTCTGGGCTCTTTCGACAATGGAAGAGCATCCTTCTGATCAAGAATTTCTTTCATATATAAACCTGAAGTTTGCAAGTCTCCTGTGAGAGACATGTCAACTCAAACACTTGTCATTAAGATCTTTAACACTTATTATCCTGCCATTCCTCAACTCTCGCTCAAGAATAGTTTTGAAGTTTCTCTAGGTACCAGCTCTGTAGCTCTATTATTTCTTTCCCCTTTCAGAAAATTATATTTATCCCAAGAAGAAACTGCTTATAGCAAGAAGCCTGTACAGCTGTGTTGTGATGCCTCTCCTCAGATGCCAGGCTCCCTGTGTGATATTCCCAAACTTCAGCTGTTATATTGTGTGTGTGGCAATTTAAGAAAAAGTCTGCAAACCTTCAGCACACTGAGAGGGAGGCCACAAAAGCAAACCAAAAGGAAACACTCAAAGAAACATATCCTAATTACTTCTTTTCTCAGTTTTAGATGGTAAAATCTTTGCAAGGAGCTGTGCATATGCTGGAATTCTGCAACTATAGCATTCTTTTTTTGGGGGGGACAAAAAAGGCCATGGCTTATACATCAAAAACCAAAGCACATGTCCAAATAATCAGGCTGCAATGCACGTTCCCCTCTCTCCCCACCCTCCCTGCCATACCTGTCACTGCAGCACTTCTCTAGAGATGTGGGGAACTCAAGTTCAGTTTTCTCTTCTGTCTTTTAGCTTCCATCCTGACCTCCTATTCATGAAGAGAGAGCTAAACAGTTCTACCTCTCTCACATAACAGACAAGTAAAATGCCTTGTGATATAATCAAATTTCACCTCTGTAAAGATTTAAGGTAAAAAAGTAATAGGGCCAATAGGATTAATCAGCACACTATGGGTTTGGCTATGGAACAGATTGAAGTTAGGAGCATGTTTTAGGAAGAGGAAAGAAGAGTTCAAAAAAGTCTATTCCTCAATTCCAAAAAATAATAGCAGGCTTTTTGAAAACCTAAGTTTACTGGAATAGAAAGGCCACTTTCCACTTATTCTTTGTCACTTACCCACTAAAATTCAAAGTTACAGATAGGAAAAAATTATCAAGAGAAAAGATCAAGATTTATCTCCTACAGCAGGAACCAAATTCAGAAGGAATCCAAAATGAAAAAAAAAGAAAAAAGACAGTTCAGAGTAGACTTTGATGAATACCTGAAGGCTTTAGCCATTTCTGTGAAACCAGTTCTACAAAACTGCTTTTTCCGAGAGTTCATGATACCAAAACTCACCTCAGCAAGCAGCACACCATTCCAAGGGGCTTGTGCTGCACAAGTTCTGCCTTGCAAGGCTCAGCTGTTCCATGGAGCTGAAATGATCTCCAGGAGATCCTTCTCAAGCTTATTCCTTGGGTTGCAATGCCAATCAGCTGTGTCAGCAAACAACCTCTTCACCCTGCTGCTGACTCAGGAGAGCTCAGAGCCTCCTCTGGGAACAGAGGATACCTCTGGGGCTGGGGGCAGGTTTGCTTTAGTCACTTGGCTGTATCTCTGTGTGCCTCTGGTCCCTTCTCCAGGGGTAACCCGGGGTGTCCTGCAGGGTGTGCTGGCAGCAGCCACACAGACCTGCTCATTGCTCCCCTCTGCAGAGCTCTCAGCCACTCTGAGAAGCAAAGCTGCTTTTCCTTTCAGCGATTAAGAGTGACACTGTATGCCAAAAGCATGAACTGAGCACCTCATTCCATTAATATTGCCCTGCAGTCACCAGAGGTGGATTTTGACAGCTCGATGCACCACACTGATTCTCCCTTTGTGAAAGTGCTCAGGGAACAACAGGGTGCTTGAATGTCAGGCAAGTGCTGCTCTTTTGCAGAAAACCACTTTTATTGGACCTGATAGGAAGACTACAAATAGAAGTAGAAAAATAGTCTGAGTCTGTGCCATGTTTTTCATCAGACAAATGAATTCCCTAGAACTTCCATTTCAAATACTAGATTATCTTCTTTAATAAGTAAAAATTCAATGAGTTCCCACTGACAAGATGACATCTATTTTACCGTAGGGAAGTGCATCAGTACCTGCAAATCAGTTTCTTGCAGGATGCAGGCCCTGAACAGAGAGTTCCTTAGATATTCACAGCAATCAATGCAGTGTTTTGTAAGCACCAGGCCAGGGATCTGAAGCCCAGCTTGTAGCTTCCCCTCTGTTCTTATTAAAACACAGTCACACTCAAATGTAAAAGAAGGTGTTGAGCAAATGCATCCAAATGCCAGAAACACTGTTTCCCTGGGACTTCAGTGTCACTCTGGCTAGAAATATTGTTGCAGATCAGCAAGATTATGTATCTGGACACTATCAGTGCAAAGGAAAGAGGAGACAGGCGTCAGGAGCAAAAGGAACTTTTCCAAGGATTAAGGAAGAAGGAATTAAGAATGTGGAAAAAGCCACAGTCTGGGCACCTCTGATTTTTTCAATGCTCTGGTCACCGACACATTGTTAAGAGATATTTTTTGGAAGTCTGTCCAGCTCTCACTGAGTGCAACCAAAGAACATTTAGTCCTCTGTTATGTACTTGCAGCCAAGAGACAAAATTGTGATGACATCCTTTGATGCTGCCAAGAGAAATGGAGCTGCCTAAGTGAAATACTGATACATAAAATATTCAGGATTGGAAGGATACAAATGCCAAACTGCTGAACTGGTAATAGAGGGTACCAGTCATAATAGGTGAAACTGCTGGAATTAAACCAGAAGGAGCAAAAGGAAATAAAACTACTTGTAGTGCCAATAATATATTTCGTTCTGATGCTTCTCAATGCTAATATAATTCTGGTATAACTTTAAGCAATGGCCTATGGGATGCCTATTTCTGGTACCTTATTGCACTCTACTTATTCAAGTCCATCAGTTAAATCATATTTCAAATCTCTAATCTATATTCATCAAAATCTTAAGTCTTACTTCTTGACAAGTTTTTGTTGAAACAATAAACACAGGAGTAGAGAGGATCTCAGGGTCATGGTATTTGGATGAGCTCAAATAGGGTGTGAGGTGGCAATCATGACATCCCCTGAAGTGCACAGCACAGAGCAGAACCAAATCACCCCAGGCCTGGCCCCTGTTACCTCCCACTACTCCATTCTTTTTCACACGTGAGCACAGCAGGACTTCATTAAGCAGCAAATCCCCCCTGAAGTGGCTGGAAAGCAGTTCATTGATGTCTGAGCAGGTGATGTGGCTCATCAAGAACCACAGAGGGACAGCAGTCTGCCACCTTCGTGCCCTTAAGGGAGTAGGACATCACCTTTAAGCTCTAGCCATGCCTTTCCAAGTGCCTTAGAGCCAGGCTGGGATAACTATAACCAGCTGTTGATACCCCATTAGCCTCATTACTCACAGGACTGAGTTCTAGTGAATGTTCCTTTACTGAAGAAAAGAAAATGCCTAATCAGTAACTGGTAGGTAACACTGTGCACTCCAAAGCAGATGCCTTTCCAATGGCACAGATCACATAGGTGTCTTTTCTCTACATGTTTGGGAATGAGAACTATTCTAAAATGTGAACTGCATCATATGCAGGAAGACTTCTACAAAACATTTTAAAAAAATGAAGATAATCACTATAAAAGCAAAACCCTGACTGGTAAAGGGTATAAGGTTAATAGGAGATGACCCTGGCAGAATTTAGTTCTCCCCATTCATTTAACTAGGATCAGCTCTGACAGCAGAATTCAATTTCCCAGTTGATAAAGTGGTATATTCTCTCAGAGAGCCTAAAAATCATTCCTCTTTTCCTAGCCAAGGAAGCTTTTTCTCCATCAAATACCAACCCCTCATAGTGAGAGGATGGTTGACAATAACCTCTAAATATTAAATAGGACTATTAGCAAGTAAATATTTCATCAAAATTTGCAAAATTGTTAGTGCATAGTTTCTTTTAAGTAAGTGAAGGTTCCAGCTATGCCTTGTGTTCCTACTCTCCACTGAAACGTTCAACAATTCAGTTCACTGCAGAGCAAGACTTCAGCAGAGGAAACTGCCCTGGATGTGAAATCTTAGGACTTAAACTAAGTATCTTTATAAGGAACAGGAAGAAGAGAAAGAGACATTATGTACACTGTGGTATTTGGCAAAAGGCACAACGATTTAGCTTTGAGTTCAGATTTAGCAAAGATCCGATGTAACTGTATTTCCTGCCTTACTTATCGTACTGCAAAGACACCAGCTGAGAAGATCTTCAGCATCCTCTGGCCCAACAGGCTCTACAGCCAGTTGGGTTGTACCCCCCTCTATGTGGCTGCCTGAGTCTTTTTGGAAGCTGAATTTGGCCTGTTCTGGGAAAAGTGTTATCCATCTGCACTGTGGAAAAAACCCCATTCTGTTTCTCTATCATTCCTCTGGATATCCTCACCCCCATATGCTGGAGTCGTGGGAAACAGCGTGAGTCAGACAGCTCTCAAAAGCCACTGAAGGAAGTCCCTTATGGAAATGAAAACAATTATTAGGAAATCACAGGAAACAAAAATTAAAATTTCAGACCACGTCAGTGTTGATATGTCTTGGAAAACACTATTTTCTTAGGATATTATTATTATTCCTCTTTACCAGCTCTAATAATTCACATCTCTTGCTCCAAAGATTAGATAAAAATCAGGACAAAAATATGTTTTCAGAAGACTACAATTCAGCCTTTTACTTCATCCTGCCAGGATCCATTAATCAGCGTTCTCCCTGTGGGACAGGCTGCTTGGACAATAGAGCCCATGAGCTACAGCTCTTTTTGCTTTCCTGGGCTCCTTTTAAGATTGTTTTTCCCAGTGAGTGAATATATCTACACCACCTCAACACATATTTTGAAGTAAAGGGAAGGTCCTCTCCCAAGAATTAATGTTCTTTAAAGAAATTTGACATAGCACAGTAAAAAACACTAACTCACAGGGCAGGGAAAAAGGAAATGCCTGAAGTCTGGATTTTAAAACCTGCTGTTCTGAGAGTGCTGCCCACCTAGTGTGCACATGGCTCTGCTGCCTGCAGGGTGTCTGGGCAGCATTAGTACAATCTTCAACAATGAGTCCACAAAATTTAGAGTTACAGACTGCATTGGTTCAGGCTTTTAGAAACAGAGTTCTGTTAAGAGTTGTAGACATCATCCCTTGTCAAAGCAGCAGTAATAAAGGAGTATCAGAAGGCAGTAAAGGTATTTATTATGGGACTTACTGAGAATCTCAAAATCTGCCAGGAGGTAAAGCACTACAAAACCTACTTCAAATAAAGAACAAAATTATATATGCTGCAAACTCACTGAGCTGCTGTAAAATTACTTTGCTTTAGGGGAGTTAAAGAATATAGCAATTATTCCTGAAAGAATAAATTCTCCCA